>NW_027316588.1:310000-325000 GCF_033978685.3 Nerophis lumbriciformis | reverse complement strand
AAGAAGGCCGACGTGCTATGGTTCTCCACCTGGGTACGGAACGCCAAATTAGTCCCTCTCCTAGCTGGAAGTCCAAAAAAAAGGCGTGAATTTGACTAAGTGTCTAGGAGCATTTCCCTTTAAGAAGGCCGACGTGCTATGGTTCTCCACCTGGGTACGGAACGCCAAATTAGTCCCTCTCCTAGCTGGAAGTAGTCAAAAAAAGGCGGAAATTTGACTAAGTGTCATTATTTTAGAGTACCAGGCCTCTATAGAAAAGTTTGGTTTTTTGTCTATGTGTCATCATTTTAGAGTACCAGGCCTCTATAGAAAAGTTTGGTTTTTTGTCTATGTGTCATCATTTTAGAGTACCAGGCCTCTATAGAAAAGTTTGGTAAATTTGACTAAGTGTCTAGGAGCATTTCCCTTTAAGAAGGCCGACCTGCTATGGTTCTCCACCCGGGTACGGAAAGCAAAATTAGTCCCTCTCCTCGCTGGAAGTCCAAAAAAAAAAGGCGTGAATTTGACTAAGTGCCTAGGAGCATTTCCCTTTAAGAAGGCCGACGTGCTATGGTTCTCCACCTGGGTCAGGAAAGCAAAATTGTCCCTCTCCTCGCTGGAAGTCCAAAAAAAAGGCGTGAATTTGACTAAGTGCCTAGGAGCATTTCCCTTTAAGAAGGCCGACGTGCTATGGTTCTCCACCTGGGTCAGGAAAGCAAAATTGTCCCTCTCCTCGCTGGAAGTCCAAAAAAAAGGCGTGAATTTGACTAAGTGCCTAGGAGCATTTCCCTTTAAGAAGGCCGACGTGCTATGGTTCTCCACCTGGGTCAGGAAAGCAAAATTGTCCCTCTCCTCGCTGGAAGTCCAAAAAAAAGGCGTGAATTTGACTAAGTGCCTAGGAGCATTTCCCTTTAAGAAGGCCGACGTGCTATGGTTCTCCACCTGGGTCAGGAAAGCAAAATTGTCCCTCTCCTCGCTGGAAGTCCAAAAAAAAGGCGTGAATTTGACTAAGTGCCTAGGAGGATGTCCCTTTAAGAAGGCCGACGTGCTATGGTTCTCCACCTGGGTCAGGAAAGCAAAATTGTCCCTCTCCTCGCTGGAAGTCCAAAAAAAAGGCGTGAATTTGACTAAGTGCCTAGGAGCATTTCCCTTTAAGAAGGCCGACGTGCTATGGTTCTCCACCTGGGTCAGGAAAGCAAAATTGTCCCTCTCCTCGCTGGAAGTCCAAAAAAAAGGCGTGAATTTGACTAAGTGCCTAGGAGGATGTCCCTTTAAGAAGGCCGACGTGCTATGGTTCTCCACCTGGGTCAGGAAAGCAAAATTGTCCCTCTCCTCGCTGGAAGTCCAAAAAAAAGGCGTAAATTTGACTAAGTGCCTAGGAGGATGTCCCTTAAAGAAGGCCGACGTGCTATGGTTCTCCACCTGGGTCTGGAACGCCAAATTAGTCCCTCTCCTCGCTGGAAGTCCAAAAAAAAGGCGGAAATTTGACTAAGTGCCTAGGAGGATGTCCCTTTAAGAAGGCCGACGTGCTATGGTTCTCCACCCGGGTCCGGAACTCAAAATTAGTCCCTCTCCTAGCTGGAAGTCCAAAAAAAAGGCGTGAATTTGACTAAGTGCCTAGGAGGATGTCCCTTTAAGAAGGCCGACGTGCTATGGTTCTCCACCTGGGTCAGGAAAGCAAAATTGTCCCTCTCCTCGCTGGAAGTCCAAAAAAAAGGCGTGAATTTGACTAAGTGCCTAGGAGCATTTCCCTTTAAGAAGGCAGACGTGCTATGGTTCTCCACCCGGGTACGGAAAGCAAAATTAGTCCCTCTCCTCGCTGGAAGTCCAAAAAAAAGGCGTAAATTTGACTAAGTGCCTAGGAGGATGTCCCTTTAAGAAGGCCGACCTGCTATGGTTCTCCACCTGGGTACGGAACGCCAAATTAGTCCCTCTCCTCGCTGGAAGTCCAAAAAAAAGGCGGAAATTTGACTAAGTGCCTAGGAGGATGTCCCTTTAAGAAGGCCGACGTGCTATGGTTCTCCACCCGGGTCCAGAACTCAAAATTAGTCCCTCTCCTAGTTGGAAGTCATCAAAAAAAGGCGGAAATTTGACTAAGTGCCATCATTTTAGAGTACCAGGACTATAGTGGGGGAATTGGAGCCCTCTGGTGGACACTCGCTGCAAATGCACCCTGAATTAAAGACATTATTTCCAGTTCTTTTGGGGCCCTATTTTCAGGCGTAAATTTGACTAAGTGTCTAGGGGCATGTCCCTTTAAGAAGGCCGACCTGCTATGGTTCTCCACCTGGGTCAGGAAAGCAAAATTGTCCCTCTCCTCGCTGGAAGTCCAAAAAAAAGGCGTGAATTTGACTAAGTGCCTAGGAGGATGTCCCTTTAAGAAGGCCGACGTGCTATGGTTCTCCACCTGGGTCAGGAAAGCAAAATTGTCCCTCTCCTCGCTGGAAGTCCAAAAAAAAGGCGTGAATCTGACTAAGTGCCTAGGAGCATTTCCCTTTAAGAAGGCCGACGTGCTATGGTTCTCCACCCGGGTACGGAAAGCAAAATTAGTCCCTCTCCTCGCTGGAAGTCCAAAAAAAAGGCGTGAATTTGACTAAGTGCCTAGGAGGATGTCCCTTAAAGAAGGCCGACGTGCTATGGTTCTCCACCTGGGTCTGGAACGCCAAATTAGTCCCTCTCCTCGCTGGAAGTCCAAAAAAAAGGCGTAAATTTGACTAAGTGCCTAGGAGGATGTCCCTTTAAGAAGGCCGACGTGCTATGGTTCTCCACCTGGGTCAGGAAAGCAAAATTGTCCCTCTCCTCGCTGGAAGTCCAAAAAAAAGGCGTAAATTTGACTAAGTGCCTAGGAGGATGTCCCTTAAAGAAGGCCGACGTGCTATGGTTCTCCACCTGGGTCTGGAACGCCAAATTAGTCCCTCTCCTCGCTGGAAGTCCAAAAAAAAGGCGGAAATTTGACTAAGTGCCTAGGAGGATGTCCCTTTAAGAAGGCCGACGTGCTATGGTTCTCCACCCGGGTCCGGAACTCAAAATTAGTCCCTCTCCTAGCTGGAAGTCCAAAAAAAAGGCGTGAATTTGACTAAGTGCCTAGGAGGATGTCCCTTTAAGAAGGCCGACGTGCTATGGTTCTCCACCTGGGTCAGGAAAGCAAAATTGTCCCTCTCCTCGCTGGAAGTCCAAAAAAAAGGCGTGAATTTGACTAAGTGCCTAGGAGCATTTCCCTTTAAGAAGGCAGACGTGCTATGGTTCTCCACCCGGGTACGGAAAGCAAAATTAGTCCCTCTCCTCGCTGGAAGTCCAAAAAAAAGGCGTAAATTTGACTAAGTGCCTAGGAGGATGTCCCTTTAAGAAGGCCGACCTGCTATGGTTCTCCACCTGGGTACGGAACGCCAAATTAGTCCCTCTCCTCGCTGGAAGTCCAAAAAAAAGGCGGAAATTTGACTAAGTGCCTAGGAGGATGTCCCTTTAAGAAGGCCGACGTGCTATGGTTCTCCACCCGGGTCCAGAACTCAAAATTAGTCCCTCTCCTAGTTGGAAGTCATCAAAAAAAGGCGGAAATTTGACTAAGTGCCATCATTTTAGAGTACCAGGACTATAGTGGGGGAATTGGAGCCCTCTGGTGGACACTCGCTGCAAATGCACCCTGAATTAAAGACATTATTTCCAGTTCTTTTGGGGCCCTATTTTCAGGCGTAAATTTGACTAAGTGTCTAGGGGCATGTCCCTTTAAGAAGGCCGACCTGCTATGGTTCTCCACCTGGGTCAGGAAAGCAAAATTGTCCCTCTCCTCGCTGGAAGTCCAAAAAAAAGGCGTGAATTTGACTAAGTGCCTAGGAGGATGTCCCTTTAAGAAGGCCGACGTGCTATGGTTCTCCACCTGGGTCAGGAAAGCAAAATTGTCCCTCTCCTCGCTGGAAGTCCAAAAAAAAGGCGTGAATCTGACTAAGTGCCTAGGAGCATTTCCCTTTAAGAAGGCCGACGTGCTATGGTTCTCCACCCGGGTACGGAAAGCAAAATTAGTCCCTCTCCTCGCTGGAAGTCCAAAAAAAAGGCGTGAATTTGACTAAGTGCCTAGGAGGATGTCCCTTAAAGAAGGCCGACGTGCTATGGTTCTCCACCTGGGTCTGGAACGCCAAATTAGTCCCTCTCCTCGCTGGAAGTCCAAAAAAAAGGCGTAAATTTGACTAAGTGCCTAGGAGGATGTCCCTTTAAGAAGGCCGACGTGCTATGGTTCTCCACCTGGGTCAGGAAAGCAAAATTGTCCCTCTCCTCGCTGGAAGTCCAAAAAAAAGGCGTAAATTTGACTAAGTGCCTAGGAGGATGTCCCTTAAAGAAGGCCGACGTGCTATGGTTCTCCACCTGGGTCTGGAACGCCAAATTAGTCCCTCTCCTCGCTGGAAGTCCAAAAAAAAGGCGGAAATTTGACTAAGTGCCTAGGAGGATGTCCCTTTAAGAAGGCCGACGTGCTATGGTTCTCCACCTGGGTCAGGAAAGCAAAATTGTCCCTCTCCTCGCTGGAAGTCCAAAAAAAAGGCGTAAATTTGACTAAGTGCCTAGGAGGATGTCCCTTTAAGAAGGCTGACCTGCTATGGTTCTCCACCCGGGTGCGGAAAGCAAAATTAGTCCCTCTCCTCGCTGGAAGTCCAAAAAAAAAAGGCGTGAATTTGACTAAGTGCCTAGGAGCATTTCCCTTTAAGAAGGCCGACGTGCTATGGTTCTCCACCTGGGTCAGGAAAGCAAAATTGTCCCTCTCCTCGCTGGAAGTCCAAAAAAAAGGCGTGAATTTGACTAAGTGCCTAGGAGCATTTCCCTTTAAGAAGGCCGACGTGCTATGGTTCTCCACCTGGGTCAGGAAAGCAAAATTGTCCCTCTCCTCGCTGGAAGTCCAAAAAAAAGGCGTGAATTTGACTAAGTGCCTAGGAGCATTTCCCTTTAAGAAGGCCGACGTGCTATGGTTCTCCACCTGGGTCAGGAAAGCAAAATTGTCCCTCTCCTCGCTGGAAGTCCAAAAAAAAGGCGTGAATTTGACTAAGTGCCTAGGAGCATTTCCCTTTAAGAAGGCCGACGTGCTATGGTTCTCCACCTGGGTCAGGAAAGCAAAATTGTCCCTCTCCTCGCTGGAAGTCCAAAAAAAAGGCGTGAATTTGACTAAGTGCCTAGGAGGATGTCCCTTTAAGAAGGCCGACGTGCTATGGTTCTCCACCTGGGTCAGGAAAGCAAAATTGTCCCTCTCCTCGCTGGAAGTCCAAAAAAAAGGCGTGAATTTGACTAAGTGCCTAGGAGCATTTCCCTTTAAGAAGGCCGACGTGCTATGGTTCTCCACCTGGGTCAGGAAAGCAAAATTGTCCCTCTCCTCGCTGGAAGTCCAAAAAAAAGGCGTGAATTTGACTAAGTGCCTAGGAGGATGTCCCTTTAAGAAGGCCGACGTGCTATGGTTCTCCACCTGGGTCAGGAAAGCAAAATTGTCCCTCTCCTCGCTGGAAGTCCAAAAAAAAGGCGTAAATTTGACTAAGTGCCTAGGAGGATGTCCCTTAAAGAAGGCCGACGTGCTATGGTTCTCCACCTGGGTCTGGAACGCCAAATTAGTCCCTCTCCTCGCTGGAAGTCCAAAAAAAAGGCGGAAATTTGACTAAGTGCCTAGGAGGATGTCCCTTTAAGAAGGCCGACGTGCTATGGTTCTCCACCCGGGTCCGGAACTCAAAATTAGTCCCTCTCCTAGTTGGAAGTCATCAAAAAAAGGCGGAAATTTGACTAAGTGCCATCATTTTAGAGTACCAGGACTATAGTGGGGGAATTGGAGCCCTCTGGTGGACACTCGCTGCAAATGCACCCTGAATTAAAGACATTATTTCCAGTTCTTTTGGGGCCCTATTTTCAGGCGTAAATTTGACTAAGTGTCTAGGGGCATGTCCCTTTAAGAAGGCCGACCTGCTATGGTTCTCCACCTGGGTCTGGAACGCCAAATTAGTCCCTCTCCTCGCTGGAAGTCCAAAAAAAAGGCGTGAATTTGACTAAGTGCCTAGGAGGATGTCCCTTTAAGAAGGCCGACGTGCTATGGTTCTCCACCTGGGTCAGGAAAGCAAAATTGTCCCTCTCCTCGCTGGAAGTCCAAAAAAAAGGCGTGAATTTGACTAAGTGCCTAGGAGCATTTCCCTTTAAGAAGGCCGACGTGCTATGGTTCTCCACCCGGGTGCGGAAAGCAAAATTAGTCCCTCTCCTCGCTGGAAGTCCAAAAAAAAGGCGGAAATTTGACTAAGTGCCTAGGAGGATGTCCCTTTAAGAAGGCTGACCTGCTATGGTTCTCCACCCGGGTACGGAAAGCAAAATTAGTCCCTCTCCTCGCTGGAAGTCCAAAAAAAAGGCGTGAATTTGACTAAGTGCCTAGGAGGATGTCCCTTTAAGAAGGCCGACGTGCTATGGTTCTCCACCTGGGTCAGGAAAGCAAAATTGTCCCTCTCCTCGCTGGAAGTCCAAAAAAAAGGCGTGAATTTGACTAAGTGCCTAGGAGCATTTCCCTTTAAGAAGGCCGACGTGCTATGGTTCTCCACCTGGGTCAGGAAAGCAAAATTGTCCCTCTCCTCGCTGGAAGTCCAAAAAAAAGGCGTGAATTTGACTAAGTGCCTAGGAGCATTTCCCTTTAAGAAGGCCGACGTGCTATGGTTCTCCACCTGGGTCAGGAAAGCAAAATTGTCCCTCTCCTCGCTGGAAGTCCAAAAAAAAGGCGTGAATTTTTGGGGCCCTATAATTAGTCCCTCTCCTAGCTGGAAGTCCAAAAAAAAAGGCGTGAATTTGACTAAGTGCCTAGGAGGATGTCCCTTTAAGAAGGCCGACGTGCCTTGGTTCTACACCTGGGTACGGAACGCCAAATTAGTCCCTCTCCTCGCTGGAAGTCCAAAAAAAAGGCGTGAATTTGACTAAGTGCCTAGGAGGATGTCCCTTTAAGAAGGCTGACCTGCTATGGTTCTCCACCCGGGTACGGAAAGCAAAATTAGTCCCTCTCCTCGCTGGAAGTCCAAAAAAAAGGCGTAAATTTGACTAAGTGCCTAGGAGGATGTCCCTTAAAGAAGGCCGACGTGCTATGGTTCTCCACCTGGGTCTGGAACGCCAAATTAGTCCCTCTCCTCGCTGGAAGTCCAAAAAAAAGGCGTGAATTTGACTAAGTGCCTAGGAGGATGTCCCTTTAAGAAGGCCGACGTGCTATGGTTCTCCACCTGGGTCAGGAAAGCAAAATTGTCCCTCTCCTCGCTGGAAGTCCAAAAAAAAGGCGTGAATTTGACTAAGTGCCTAGGAGCATTTCCCTTTAAGAAGGCCGACGTGCTATGGTTCTCCACCCGGGTACGGAAAGCAAAATTAGTCCCTCTCCTCGCTGGAAGTCCAAAAAAAAGGCGTAAATTTGACTAAGTGCCTAGGAGGATGTCCCTTTAAGAAGGCTGACCTGCTATGGTTCTCCACCCGGGTGCGGAAAGCAAAATTAGTCCCTCTCCTCGCTGGAAGTCCAAAAAAAAGGCGGAAATTTGACTAAGTGCCTAGGAGCATTTCCCTTTAAGAAGGCCGACCTGCTATGGTTCTCCACCCGGGTCCGGAACTCAAAATTAGTCCCTCTCCTAGTTGGAAGTCATCAAAAAAAGGCGGAAATTTGACTAAGTGCCATCATTTTAGAGTACCAGGACTATAGCTGGGGAATTGGAGCCCTCTGGTGGACACTCGCTGCAAATGCACCCTGAATTAAACACATTATTTCCAGTTCTTTTGGTGTTCCCGGGGAATGAGAGGCCTTTTGTGGGCCAGAAAGAGTGGGGGACCCTTGGAGCCCCTATTTTCAGACAGTTTGGCTTATTTCGGTGACGCCGGGGCGTCCATCAGGTCTTCCCGGGGAATGAGAGGCCTTTTGTGGCCATATGTCAACAAAAGAGTGGGGAAATGGAGCCCTCCGGTGGACTCCCGCTGCAAATGCACCCCCCAAATTAAAGACATTAATTCCAGGCCTTTTGGGGCCCTATATTCAGACGGTGTGTAGCCCTCCAGTGGACTCCCGCCTCCAATGCACCCCCCAAATTAAAGGCATCACCCCCCAAATTAAAGGCATCATTTCCAGTTCTTTTGGGGCCCTATTTTCAGACAGTTTGGCGGATTTCCTTGACGCCGGGGAGTCCTACAGGTGTTCCCGGGGAATGAGAGGCCTTTTGTGGGCCAGAAAGAGTGGGGAACCCTTGGAGCCCCTATTTTCAGACAGTTTGGCTTATTTCGGTGACGCCGGGGCGTCCATCAGGTCTTCCCGGGGAATGAGAGGCCTTTTGTGGCCATATGTCAACAAAAGAGTGGGGAAATGGAGCCCTCCGGTGGACTCCCGCTGCAAATGCACCCCCCAAATTAAAGACATTAATTCCAGGCCTTTTGGGGCCCTATATTCAGACGGTGTGTAGCCCTCCAGTGGACTCCCGCCTCCAATGCACCCCCCAAATTAAAGGCATCACCCCCCAAATTAAAGGCATCATTTCCAGTTCTTTTGGGGCCCTATTTTCAGACAGTTTGGCGGATTTCCTTGACGCCGGGGAGTCCTACAGGTGTTCCCGGGGAATGAGAGGCCTTTTGTGGGCCAGAAAGAGTGGGGAACCCTTGGAGCCCCTATTTTCAGACAGTTTGGCTTATTTCGGTGACGCCGGGGCGTCCATCAGGTCTTCCCGGGGAATGAGAGGCCTTTTGTGGCCATATGTCAACAAAAGAGTGGGGAAATGGAGCCCTCCGGTGGACTCCCGCTGCAAATGCACCCCCCAAATTAAATACATTAATTCCAGGCCTTTTGGGGCCCTATATTCAGACGGTGTGGAGCCCTCCAGTGGACTCCCGCCTCCAATGCACCCCCATAATTATAGACATCACCCCCCAAATTAAACACATTATTTCCAGTTCTTTTGGGCCCCTATTTTCAGCCGGTTTGGCGTATTTCCTTGACGCCGGGGAGTCCTACAGGTGTTCCCGGGGAATGAGAGGCCTTTTGTGGGCCAGAAAGAGTGGGGAACCCTTGGAGCCCCTATTTTCAGACAGTTTGCCGTATTTCGGTGACGCCGGGGCGTCCGTCAGGTCTTCCCGGGGAATGTGAGGCCTTTCGTGGGCCATATTTTCAGACAGATTGGCCTGTTTCAGTGACGCCGAGGCGTCCATCAGGTCTTCCCGGGGAGTGTGAGGCCTTTTGGGGCCCTATTTTCAGACAGAAAAAAAAGAAAAGTAACCCTTACACTACAAAGGACAGCGGGGAAACGCCCCCCCCAGCAAAGTCACAGGGGAAGTGGGGTAGACAAGTGGAGAGTGTCTGGGGAAAAGTCCACAAAATGATCAAAAATCACACCCAGGTACGAGTGCCACAAGTCCCGCCGCGTTCCACCAGTGTCACGGGGTGCCTGACATGTCCAAAACGCACCCAGCAAAGGCGCACTGTGATTGGGAAGAAAAGTTGGAAAAGTGGGCAAAAGTCCGGAAAAATGACCAAAAACCACACCCAGGTTAGAGCCCCACACGTCCTGCAGTCGCACCCGAGTCCTGGGATGCCCAACATGTCCAAAAAAATCAAAAAAAGCCCAAAAAATCAAAAAAATCCCCGGGCCGTATCTTGGACGCCGGCGTACCGCGTTCGGCCCTCGTGCCGTAGTTTGGCGACCGATTGTAAAAATTTGCCGCGACCGGCTAGTTTTTTTCCTTGGAGTAAATAGAGAGTAGATCCAGCAGAAAATATGCACTATAAACAAAGAGAGGGAGTTTGGAGGGGGGCAAAAACGCCCTCTTGGAACTTAGTCCCGCCGCGTTCCACCAGGGTTCCGGGGTGCCTGACATGTCCACGACGCACCCAGCAAAGGCGCACTGTGATTGGGAAGAAAAGTTGGGAAAGTGGGCAAAAGTCCCAAATTTGATTCAAAATCACACCCAGGTTCGAGTCCCACAAGTCCCGCCGCGTTCCACCAGGGTTCCGGGGTGCCTGACATGTCCACGACGCACCCAGCAAAGGCGCACTGTGATTGGGAAGAAAAGTTGGGAAAGTGGGCAAAAGTCCCGAATTTGGTCCAAAATCACACCCAGGTTCGAGTCCCACAAGTCCCGCCGCGTTCCACCAGGGTTCCGGGGTGCCTACAATGTCCACAACGCACCCAGCAAAGGCGCACTGTGATTGGGAAGAAAAGTTGGGAAAGTGGGCAAAAGTCCCGAATTTGGTCCAAAATCACACCCAGGTTCGAGTCCCACAAGTCCCGCCGCGTTCCACCAGTGTCTCGGGGTGCCTACAATGTCCACAACGCACCCAGCAAAGGCGCACTGTGATTGGGAAGAAAAGTTGGGAAAGTGGGCAAAAGTCCCGAATTTGGTCCAAAATCACACCCAGGTTCGAGTCCCACAAGTCCCGCCGCGTTCCACCAGGGTTCCGGGGTGCCTACAATGTCCACAACGCACCCAGCAAAGGCGCACTGTGATTGGGAAGAAAAGTTGGGAAAGTGGGCAAAAGTCCCGAATTTGGTCCAAAATCACACCCAGGTTCGAGTCCCACAAGTCCCGCCGCGTTCCACCAGTGTCTCGGGGTGCCTACAATGTCCACAACTTACCCAGCAAAGGCGCACTGTGATTGGGAAGAAAAGTTGGGAAAGTGGGCAAAAGTCCCGAATTTGGTCCAAAATCACCCAAAATCACACCCAGGTTCGAGTCCCACAAGTCCCGCCGCGTTCCACCAGGGTTCCGGGGTGCCTACAATGTCCACAACGCACCCAGCAAAGGCGCACTGTGATTGGGAAGAAAAGTTGGGAAAGTGGGCAAAAGTCCCGAATTTGGTCCAAAATCACACCCAGGTTCGAGTCCCACAAGTCCCGCCGCGTTCCACCAGTGTCTCGGGGTGCCTACAATGTCCACAACTCACCCAGCAAAGGCGCACTGTGATTGGGAAGAAAAGTTGGGAAAGTGGGCAAAAGTCCCGAATTTGGTCCAAAATCACACCCAGGTTCGAGTCCCACAAGTCCCGCCGCGTTCCACCAGGGTTCAGGGGCGCCTACAATGTCCACAACTTACCCAGCAAAGGCGCACTGTGATTGGGAAGAAAAGTTGGGAAAGTGGGCAAAAGTCCCGAATGTGGTCCAAAATCACACCCAGGTTCGAGTCCCACAAGTCCCGCCGCGTTCCACCAGGGTTCCGGGGTGCCTACAATGTCCACGACGCACCCAGCAAAGGCGCACTGTGATTGGGAAGAAAAGTTGGGAAAGTGGGCAAAAGTCCCGAATTTGGTCCAAAATCACACCCAGGTTCGAGTCCCACAAGTCCCGCCGCGTTCCACCAGGGTTCCGGGGTGCCTACAATGTCCACAACGCACCCAGCAAAGGCGCACTGTGATTGGGAAGAAAAGTTGGGAAAGTGGGCAAAAGTCCCGAATTTGGTCCAAAATCACACCCAGGTTCGAGTCCCACAAGTCCCGCCGCGTTCCACCGGTGTCCCGGGGGTGCCTGGCATGTCCACAACTTACCCAGCAAAGGCGCACTGTGATTGGGAAGAAAAGTTGGGAAAGTGGGCAAAAGTCCCGAATTTGGTCCAAAATCACACCCAGGTTCGAGTCCCACAAGTCCCGCCGCGTTCCACCAGGGTTCCGGGGTGCCTACAATGTCCACAACGCACCCAGCAAAGGCGCACTGTGATTGGGAAGAAAAGTTGGGAAAGTGGGCAAAAGTCCCGAATTTGGTCCAAAATCACACCCAGGTTCGAGTCCCGCAAGTCCCGCCGCGTTCCACCAGGGTTCCGGGGTGCCTACAATGTCCACAACGCACCCAGCAAAGGCGCACTGTGATTGGGAAGAAAAGTTGGGAAAGTGGGCAAAAGTCCCGAATTTGGTCCAAAATTATGCCCGGGTTGGAGTCCCACAAGTCCCGCCGCGTTCCACCAGGGTTCCGGGGTGCCTACAATGTCCACGACGCACCCAGCAAAGGCGCACTGTGATTGGGAAGAAAAGTTGGGAAAGTGGGCAAAAGTCCCGAATTTGGTCCAAAATCACACCCAGGTTCGAGTCCCACAAGTCCCGCCGCGTTCCACCAGGGTTCCGGGGTGCCTACAATGTCCACAACGCACCCAGCAAAGGCGCACTGTGATTGGGAAGAAAAGTTGGGAAAGTGGGCAAAAGTCCCGAATTTGGTCCAAAATCACACCCAGGTTCGAGTCCCACAAGTCCCGCCGCGTTCCACCAGGGTTCCGGGGCGCCTACAATGTCCACGACGCACCCAGCAAAGGCGCACTGTGATTGGGAAGAAAAGTTGGGAAAGTGGGCAAAAGTCCCGAATTTGGTCCAAAATCACACCCAGGTTCGAGTCCCACAAGTCCCGCCGCGTTCCACCAGGGTTCCGGGGTGCCTACAATGTCCACGACGCACCCAGCAAAGGCGCACTGTGATTGGGAAGAAAAGTTGGGAAAGTGGGCAAAAGTCCCGAATTTGGTCCAAAATCACACCCAGGTTCGAGTCCCACAAGTCCCGCCGCGTTCCACCAGTGTCTCGGGGGTGCCTACAATGTCCACAACTTACCCAGCAAAGGCGCACTGTGATTGGGAAGAAAAGTTGGGAAAGTGGGCAAAAGTCCCGAATTTGATCCAAAATTATGCCCGGGTTGGAGTACCACGAGTCCGGCCGCGTTCCACCGGTGTCCCGGGGGTGCCTGGCATGTCCACAACTTACCCAGCAAAGGCGCACTGTGATTGGGAAGAAAAGTTGGGAAAGTGGGCAAAAGTCCCGAATTTGATCCAAAATTATGCCCGGGTTGGAGTACCACGAGTCCGGCCGCGTTCCACCGGTGTCCCGGGGGTGCCTGCCATGTCCACGACGCACCCAGCAAAGGCGCACTGTGATTGGGAAGAAAAGTTGGGAAAGTGGGCAAAAGTCCCGAATTTGATCCAAAATTATGCCCGGGTTGGAGTACCACGAGTCCGGCCGCGTTCCACCGGTGTCCCGGGGGTGCCTGCCATGTCCACAACTTACCCAGCAAAGGCGCACTGTGATTGGGAAGAAAAGTTGGGAAAGTGGGCAAAAGTCCCGAATTTGATCCAAAATTATGCCCGGGTTGGAGTACCACGAGTCCGGCCGCGTTCCACCGGTGTCCCGGGGGTGCCTGCCATGTCCACAACTTACCCAGCAAAGGCGCACTGTGATTCAGAAGAAAAGTTGGGAAAGTGGGGAAAAAAAGGACCGGAAAATATCCAAAATTATGCCCGGGTTGGAGTACCACGAGTCCGGCCGCGTTCCACCGGTGTCCCGGGGGTGCCTGGCACGTCCACAACTTACCCAGCAAAGGCGCACTGTCAGTGGGGAAGACCAAACATGTCTCGGATTTTTTCCAAGTACCTTAACGAGAGAGGCTAAAAAGCACCTGTTTTTACCTTCTCTCGTTGTTGTACTTAGAAAAAAAACGAGAAAATAAAAAATCTGGGTTTTTTTCTAAGTACCTTAACGAGAGAGGCTAAAAAAAACCATTTTTTACCTTCTCTCGTTGTTGTACTTAGAAAAAAAACGAGAAAAAAATTTTTCCCCATTCATTTCAATGGGAGTTCATTTTTTTTTTGGGATTTTTTCTAAGTACCTTAACGAGAGAGGCTTAATTTTTCACCTACTTTTTACCTTCTCTCGATTTTTCGTTTTTTACCTGGTCGACCAAAACACCTCCATCTCGTTACTATGTGCACCATGTCTGACAGGCTGAAATCACAGGGAACGCGTCCGAGTCAAAGTGAGCTATTTTCGGACACAAATATGGTGTTTTTCCCCTCTATCCTCTGGTTCTTTTTTCAAACTGATCTTCCAGCATCTGAGCGACAGGGGCTCATGCAGACACCTGTGTCCGCCCGAGGGGCGCCTTCCCGGACACATATATGGTGCTTCCCCCCTCTTTACCCCGGTCCTTTTTCAAACTGATCTTCCAGCATCTGAGCGACAGGGGCTCATGCAGACACCTGTGTCCGCCCGAGGGGCGCCTTCCCGGACACATATATGGTGCTTCCCCCCTCTTTACCCCGGTCCTTTTTCAAACTGATCTTCCAGCATCTGAGCGACAGGGGCTCATGCAGACACCTGTGTCCGCCCGAGGGGCGCCTTCCCGGACACATATATGGTGCTTCCCCCCTCTTTACCCCGGTCCTTTTTCAAACTGCTCTTCCAGCATCTGAGCGACAGGGGCTCATGCAGACACCTGTGTCCGCCCGAGGGGCGCCTTCCCGGACACATATATGGTGCTTTCCCCCTCTTTACCCCGGTCCTTTTTCAAACTGCTCTTCCAGCTTCTGAGCGACAGGGGCTCATGCAGACACCTGTGTCCGCCTAAGGGGCGCTATCTCGGACACATTTTCAACTTTTCCCGCATGAATGAAATCCTGGAACTGATTCCACCCAGGTACTTAGGACTTCCAGGGCTTGAGCGACAGGGGCTCTGTCCGGAGCGTGTGTCCGCCTAGGGGGCGCTGTCCCGGACACATTTTCAACTTTTCCCGCATGGATGAAATCCTGGAACTGATTCCACCCAGGTACTTAGGGCTTCCAGGGCTTGAGCGACAGGGGCTCTGTCCGGAGCGTGTGTCCGCCTAGGGGGCGCTGTCTCGGACACATTTTCAACTTTTCCCGCATGGATGAAATCCTGGAACTGATTCCACCCAGGTACTTAGGGCTTCCAGGGCTTGAGCGACAGGGGCTCTGTCCGGAGCGTGTGTCCGCCTAGGTGGCGCTGTCTCGGACACATTTTCAACTTTTCCCGCATGAATGAAATCCTGGAACTGATTCCACCCAGGTACTTAGGGCTTCCAGGGCTTGAGCGACAGGGGCTCTGTCCGGAGCGTGTGTCCGCCTAGGGGGCGCTGTCTCGGACACATTTTCAACTTTTCCCGCATGAATGAAATCCTGGAACTGATTCCACCCAGGTACTTAGGACTTCCAGGGCTTGAGCGACAGGGGCTCTGTCCAGAGCGTGTGTCCGCCTAGGGGGCGCTGTCCCGGACACATTTTCAACTTTTCCCGCATGAATGAAATCCTGG
>NW_027316588.1:287500-300000 GCF_033978685.3 Nerophis lumbriciformis | reverse complement strand
GCCGACGTGCCTTGGTTCTCTACCTGGGTACGGAACGCCAAATTAGTCCCTCTCCTAGCTGGAAGTAGTCAAAAAAAGGCGGAAATTTGACTAAGTGTCATTATTTTAGAGTACCAGGCCTCTATAGAAAAGTTTGGTTTTTTGTCTATGTGTCATCATTTTAGAGTACCAGGCCTCTATAGAAAAGTTTGGTTTTTTGTCTATGTGTCATCATTTTAGAGTACCAGGGCTCTATAGAAAAGTTTGGTAAATTTGACTAAGTGTCTAGGAGCATTTCCCTTTAAGAAGGCCGACCTGCTATGGTTCTCCACCTGGGTACGGAACGCCAAATTAGTCCCTCTCCTAGCTGGAAGTCCAAAAAAAAAGGCGTGAATTTGACTAAGTGTCTAGGAGCATTTCCCTTTAAGAAGGCCGACGTGCTATGGTTCTCCACCCGGGTACGGAAAGCAAAATTAGTCCCTCTCCTCGCTGGAAGTCCAAAAAAAAAGGTGTAAATTTGACTAAGTGCCTAGGAGGATGTCCCTTTAAGAAGGCTGACGTGCTATGGTCCTCCACCTGGGTCAGGAACGCAAAATTGTCCCTCTCCTCGCTGGAAGTCCAAAAAAAAGGCGTGAATTTGACTAAGTGCCTAGGAGGATGTCCCTTTAAGAAGGCTGACCTGCTATGGTTCTCCACCCGGGTACGGAAAGCAAAATTAGTCCCTCTCCTCGCTGGAAGTCCAAAAAAAAAGGCGTGAATTTGACTAAGTGTCTAGGAGGATGTCCCCTTAAGAAGGCCGACGTGCCTTGGTTCTCTACCTGGGTACGGAAAGCAAAATTGTCCCTCTCCTCGCTGGAAGTCCAAAAAAAAGGCGGAAATTTGACTAAGTGCCTAGGAGGATGTCCCTTTAAGAAGGCCGACGTGCTATGGTTCTCCACCTGGGTCTGGAACGCCAAATTAGTCCCTCTCCTCGCTGGAAGTCCAAAAAAAAGGCGGAAATTTGACTAAGTGCCTAGGAGGATGTCCCCTTAAGAAGGCCGACGTGCCTTGGTTCTCTACCTGGGTACGGAACGCCAAATTAGTCCCTCTCCTAGCTGGAAGTAGTCAAAAAAAGGCGGAAATTTGACTAAGTGTCATTATTTTAGAGTACCAGGCCTCTATAGAAAAGTTTGGTTTTTTGTCTATGTGTCATCATTTTAGAGTACCAGGCCTCTATAGAAAAGTTTGGTTTTTTGTCTATGTGTCATCATTTTAGAGTACCAGGGCTCTATAGAAAAGTTTGGTAAATTTGACTAAGTGTCTAGGAGCATTTCCCTTTAAGAAGGCCGACCTGCTATGGTTCTCCACCTGGGTACGGAACGCCAAATTAGTCCCTCTCCTAGCTGGAAGTCCAAAAAAAAGGCGTGAATTTGACTAAGTGTCTAGGAGCATTTCCCTTTAAGAAGGCCGACCTGCTATGGTTCTCCACCCGGGTCCGGAACTCAAAATTAGTCCCTCTCCTAGTTGGAAGTCATCAAAAAAAGGCGGAAATTTGACTAAGTGCCATCATTTTAGAGTACCAGGACTATAGCTGGGGAATTGGAGCCCTCTGGTGGACACTCGCTGCAAATGCACCCTGAATTAAACACATTATTTCCAGTTCTTTTGGGGCCCTATTTTCAGGCGTAAATTTGACTAAGTGTCTAGGGGCATGTCCCTTTAAGAAGGCCGACCTGCTATGGTTCTCCACCTGGGTCTGGAACGCCAAATTAGTCCCTCTCCTCGCTGGAAGTCCAAAAAAAAGGCGTGAATTTGACTAAGTGCCTAGGAGGATGTCCCTTTAAGAAGGCCGACGTGCTATGGTTCTCCACCTGGGTCAGGAAAGCAAAATGGTCCCTCTCCTCGCTGGAAGTCCAAAAAAAAGGCGTGAATTTGACTAAGTGCCTAGGAGCATTTCCCTTTAAGAAGGCCGACGTGCTATGGTTCTCCACCCGGGTACGGAAAGCAAAATTAGTCCCTCTCCTCGCTGGAAGTCCAAAAAAAAGGCGTAAATTTGACTAAGTGCCTAGGAGGATGTCCCTTAAAGAAGGCCGACGTGCTATGGTTCTCCACCTGGGTCTGGAACGCCAAATTAGTCCCTCTCCTCGCTGGAAGTCCAAAAAAAAGGCGGAAATTTGACTAAGTGCCTAGGAGGATGTCCCTTTAAGAAGGCCGACGTGCTATGGTTCTCCACCCGGGTCCGGAACTCAAAATTAGTCCCTCTCCTAGCTGGAAGTCCAAAAAAAAGGCGTGAATTTGACTAAGTGCCTAGGAGGATGTCCCTTTAAGAAGGCCGACGTGCTATGGTTCTCCACCTGGGTCAGGAAAGCAAAATTGTCCCTCTCCTCGCTGGAAGTCCAAAAAAAAGGCGTGAATTTGACTAAGTGCCTAGGAGCATTTCCCTTTAAGAAGGCAGACGTGCTATGGTTCTCCACCCGGGTACGGAAAGCAAAATTAGTCCCTCTCCTCGCTGGAAGTCCAAAAAAAAGGCGTAAATTTGACTAAGTGCCTAGGAGGATGTCCCTTTAAGAAGGCCGACCTGCTATGGTTCTCCACCTGGGTACGGAACGCCAAATTAGTCCCTCTCCTCGCTGGAAGTCCAAAAAAAAGGCGGAAATTTGACTAAGTGCCTAGGAGGATGTCCCTTTAAGAAGGCCGACGTGCTATGGTTCTCCACCCGGGTCCAGAACTCAAAATTAGTCCCTCTCCTAGTTGGAAGTCATCAAAAAAAGGCGGAAATTTGACTAAGTGCCATCATTTTAGAGTACCAGGACTATAGTGGGGGAATTGGAGCCCTCTGGTGGACACTCGCTGCAAATGCACCCTGAATTAAAGACATTATTTCCAGTTCTTTTGGGGCCCTATTTTCAGGCGTAAATTTGACTAAGTGTCTAGGGGCATGTCCCTTTAAGAAGGCCGACCTGCTATGGTTCTCCACCTGGGTCAGGAAAGCAAAATTGTCCCTCTCCTCGCTGGAAGTCCAAAAAAAAGGCGTGAATTTGACTAAGTGCCTAGGAGGATGTCCCTTTAAGAAGGCCGACGTGCTATGGTTCTCCACCTGGGTCAGGAAAGCAAAATTGTCCCTCTCCTCGCTGGAAGTCCAAAAAAAAGGCGTGAATCTGACTAAGTGCCTAGGAGCATTTCCCTTTAAGAAGGCCGACGTGCTATGGTTCTCCACCCGGGTACGGAAAGCAAAATTAGTCCCTCTCCTCGCTGGAAGTCCAAAAAAAAGGCGTGAATTTGACTAAGTGCCTAGGAGGATGTCCCTTAAAGAAGGCCGACGTGCTATGGTTCTCCACCTGGGTCTGGAACGCCAAATTAGTCCCTCTCCTCGCTGGAAGTCCAAAAAAAAGGCGTAAATTTGACTAAGTGCCTAGGAGGATGTCCCTTTAAGAAGGCCGACGTGCTATGGTTCTCCACCTGGGTCAGGAAAGCAAAATTGTCCCTCTCCTCGCTGGAAGTCCAAAAAAAAGGCGTAAATTTGACTAAGTGCCTAGGAGGATGTCCCTTAAAGAAGGCCGACGTGCTATGGTTCTCCACCTGGGTCTGGAACGCCAAATTAGTCCCTCTCCTCGCTGGAAGTCCAAAAAAAAGGCGGAAATTTGACTAAGTGCCTAGGAGGATGTCCCTTTAAGAAGGCCGACGTGCTATGGTTCTCCACCTGGGTCAGGAAAGCAAAATTGTCCCTCTCCTCGCTGGAAGTCCAAAAAAAAGGCGTAAATTTGACTAAGTGCCTAGGAGGATGTCCCTTTAAGAAGGCTGACCTGCTATGGTTCTCCACCCGGGTGCGGAAAGCAAAATTAGTCCCTCTCCTCGCTGGAAGTCCAAAAAAAAAAGGCGTGAATTTGACTAAGTGCCTAGGAGCATTTCCCTTTAAGAAGGCCGACGTGCTATGGTTCTCCACCTGGGTCAGGAAAGCAAAATTGTCCCTCTCCTCGCTGGAAGTCCAAAAAAAAGGCGTGAATTTGACTAAGTGCCTAGGAGCATTTCCCTTTAAGAAGGCCGACGTGCTATGGTTCTCCACCTGGGTCAGGAAAGCAAAATTGTCCCTCTCCTCGCTGGAAGTCCAAAAAAAAGGCGTGAATTTGACTAAGTGCCTAGGAGCATTTCCCTTTAAGAAGGCCGACGTGCTATGGTTCTCCACCTGGGTCAGGAAAGCAAAATTGTCCCTCTCCTCGCTGGAAGTCCAAAAAAAAGGCGTGAATTTGACTAAGTGCCTAGGAGCATTTCCCTTTAAGAAGGCCGACGTGCTATGGTTCTCCACCTGGGTCAGGAAAGCAAAATTGTCCCTCTCCTCGCTGGAAGTCCAAAAAAAAGGCGTGAATTTGACTAAGTGCCTAGGAGGATGTCCCTTTAAGAAGGCCGACGTGCTATGGTTCTCCACCTGGGTCAGGAAAGCAAAATTGTCCCTCTCCTCGCTGGAAGTCCAAAAAAAAGGCGTGAATTTGACTAAGTGCCTAGGAGCATTTCCCTTTAAGAAGGCCGACGTGCTATGGTTCTCCACCTGGGTCAGGAAAGCAAAATTGTCCCTCTCCTCGCTGGAAGTCCAAAAAAAAGGCGTGAATTTGACTAAGTGCCTAGGAGGATGTCCCTTTAAGAAGGCCGACGTGCTATGGTTCTCCACCTGGGTCAGGAAAGCAAAATTGTCCCTCTCCTCGCTGGAAGTCCAAAAAAAAGGCGTAAATTTGACTAAGTGCCTAGGAGGATGTCCCTTAAAGAAGGCCGACGTGCTATGGTTCTCCACCTGGGTCTGGAACGCCAAATTAGTCCCTCTCCTCGCTGGAAGTCCAAAAAAAAGGCGGAAATTTGACTAAGTGCCTAGGAGGATGTCCCTTTAAGAAGGCCGACGTGCTATGGTTCTCCACCCGGGTCCGGAACTCAAAATTAGTCCCTCTCCTAGTTGGAAGTCATCAAAAAAAGGCGGAAATTTGACTAAGTGCCATCATTTTAGAGTACCAGGACTATAGTGGGGGAATTGGAGCCCTCTGGTGGACACTCGCTGCAAATGCACCCTGAATTAAAGACATTATTTCCAGTTCTTTTGGGGCCCTATTTTCAGGCGTAAATTTGACTAAGTGTCTAGGGGCATGTCCCTTTAAGAAGGCCGACCTGCTATGGTTCTCCACCTGGGTCTGGAACGCCAAATTAGTCCCTCTCCTCGCTGGAAGTCCAAAAAAAAGGCGTGAATTTGACTAAGTGCCTAGGAGGATGTCCCTTTAAGAAGGCCGACGTGCTATGGTTCTCCACCTGGGTCAGGAAAGCAAAATTGTCCCTCTCCTCGCTGGAAGTCCAAAAAAAAGGCGTGAATTTGACTAAGTGCCTAGGAGCATTTCCCTTTAAGAAGGCCGACGTGCTATGGTTCTCCACCCGGGTGCGGAAAGCAAAATTAGTCCCTCTCCTCGCTGGAAGTCCAAAAAAAAGGCGGAAATTTGACTAAGTGCCTAGGAGGATGTCCCTTTAAGAAGGCTGACCTGCTATGGTTCTCCACCCGGGTACGGAAAGCAAAATTAGTCCCTCTCCTCGCTGGAAGTCCAAAAAAAAGGCGTGAATTTGACTAAGTGCCTAGGAGGATGTCCCTTTAAGAAGGCCGACGTGCTATGGTTCTCCACCTGGGTCAGGAAAGCAAAATTGTCCCTCTCCTCGCTGGAAGTCCAAAAAAAAGGCGTGAATTTGACTAAGTGCCTAGGAGCATTTCCCTTTAAGAAGGCCGACGTGCTATGGTTCTCCACCTGGGTCAGGAAAGCAAAATTGTCCCTCTCCTCGCTGGAAGTCCAAAAAAAAGGCGTGAATTTGACTAAGTGCCTAGGAGCATTTCCCTTTAAGAAGGCCGACGTGCTATGGTTCTCCACCTGGGTCAGGAAAGCAAAATTGTCCCTCTCCTCGCTGGAAGTCCAAAAAAAAGGCGTGAATTTTTGGGGCCCTATAATTAGTCCCTCTCCTAGCTGGAAGTCCAAAAAAAAAGGCGTGAATTTGACTAAGTGCCTAGGAGGATGTCCCTTTAAGAAGGCCGACGTGCCTTGGTTCTACACCTGGGTACGGAACGCCAAATTAGTCCCTCTCCTCGCTGGAAGTCCAAAAAAAAGGCGTGAATTTGACTAAGTGCCTAGGAGGATGTCCCTTTAAGAAGGCTGACCTGCTATGGTTCTCCACCCGGGTACGGAAAGCAAAATTAGTCCCTCTCCTCGCTGGAAGTCCAAAAAAAAGGCGTAAATTTGACTAAGTGCCTAGGAGGATGTCCCTTAAAGAAGGCCGACGTGCTATGGTTCTCCACCTGGGTCTGGAACGCCAAATTAGTCCCTCTCCTCGCTGGAAGTCCAAAAAAAAGGCGTGAATTTGACTAAGTGCCTAGGAGGATGTCCCTTTAAGAAGGCCGACGTGCTATGGTTCTCCACCTGGGTCAGGAAAGCAAAATTGTCCCTCTCCTCGCTGGAAGTCCAAAAAAAAGGCGTGAATTTGACTAAGTGCCTAGGAGCATTTCCCTTTAAGAAGGCCGACGTGCTATGGTTCTCCACCCGGGTACGGAAAGCAAAATTAGTCCCTCTCCTCGCTGGAAGTCCAAAAAAAAGGCGTAAATTTGACTAAGTGCCTAGGAGGATGTCCCTTTAAGAAGGCTGACCTGCTATGGTTCTCCACCCGGGTGCGGAAAGCAAAATTAGTCCCTCTCCTCGCTGGAAGTCCAAAAAAAAGGCGGAAATTTGACTAAGTGCCTAGGAGCATTTCCCTTTAAGAAGGCCGACCTGCTATGGTTCTCCACCCGGGTCCGGAACTCAAAATTAGTCCCTCTCCTAGTTGGAAGTCATCAAAAAAAGGCGGAAATTTGACTAAGTGCCATCATTTTAGAGTACCAGGACTATAGCTGGGGAATTGGAGCCCTCTGGTGGACACTCGCTGCAAATGCACCCTGAATTAAACACATTATTTCCAGTTCTTTTGGTGTTCCCGGGGAATGAGAGGCCTTTTGTGGGCCAGAAAGAGTGGGGGACCCTTGGAGCCCCTATTTTCAGACAGTTTGGCTTATTTCGGTGACGCCGGGGCGTCCATCAGGTCTTCCCGGGGAATGAGAGGCCTTTTGTGGCCATATGTCAACAAAAGAGTGGGGAAATGGAGCCCTCCGGTGGACTCCCGCTGCAAATGCACCCCCCAAATTAAAGACATTAATTCCAGGCCTTTTGGGGCCCTATATTCAGACGGTGTGTAGCCCTCCAGTGGACTCCCGCCTCCAATGCACCCCCCAAATTAAAGGCATCACCCCCCAAATTAAAGGCATCATTTCCAGTTCTTTTGGGGCCCTATTTTCAGACAGTTTGGCGGATTTCCTTGACGCCGGGGAGTCCTACAGGTGTTCCCGGGGAATGAGAGGCCTTTTGTGGGCCAGAAAGAGTGGGGAACCCTTGGAGCCCCTATTTTCAGACAGTTTGGCTTATTTCGGTGACGCCGGGGCGTCCATCAGGTCTTCCCGGGGAATGAGAGGCCTTTTGTGGCCATATGTCAACAAAAGAGTGGGGAAATGGAGCCCTCCGGTGGACTCCCGCTGCAAATGCACCCCCCAAATTAAAGACATTAATTCCAGGCCTTTTGGGGCCCTATATTCAGACGGTGTGTAGCCCTCCAGTGGACTCCCGCCTCCAATGCACCCCCCAAATTAAAGGCATCACCCCCCAAATTAAAGGCATCATTTCCAGTTCTTTTGGGGCCCTATTTTCAGACAGTTTGGCGGATTTCCTTGACGCCGGGGAGTCCTACAGGTGTTCCCGGGGAATGAGAGGCCTTTTGTGGGCCAGAAAGAGTGGGGAACCCTTGGAGCCCCTATTTTCAGACAGTTTGGCTTATTTCGGTGACGCCGGGGCGTCCATCAGGTCTTCCCGGGGAATGAGAGGCCTTTTGTGGCCATATGTCAACAAAAGAGTGGGGAAATGGAGCCCTCCGGTGGACTCCCGCTGCAAATGCACCCCCCAAATTAAATACATTAATTCCAGGCCTTTTGGGGCCCTATATTCAGACGGTGTGGAGCCCTCCAGTGGACTCCCGCCTCCAATGCACCCCCATAATTATAGACATCACCCCCCAAATTAAACACATTATTTCCAGTTCTTTTGGGCCCCTATTTTCAGCCGGTTTGGCGTATTTCCTTGACGCCGGGGAGTCCTACAGGTGTTCCCGGGGAATGAGAGGCCTTTTGTGGGCCAGAAAGAGTGGGGAACCCTTGGAGCCCCTATTTTCAGACAGTTTGCCGTATTTCGGTGACGCCGGGGCGTCCGTCAGGTCTTCCCGGGGAATGTGAGGCCTTTCGTGGGCCATATTTTCAGACAGATTGGCCTGTTTCAGTGACGCCGAGGCGTCCATCAGGTCTTCCCGGGGAGTGTGAGGCCTTTTGGGGCCCTATTTTCAGACAGAAAAAAAAGAAAAGTAACCCTTACACTACAAAGGACAGCGGGGAAACGCCCCCCCCAGCAAAGTCACAGGGGAAGTGGGGTAGACAAGTGGAGAGTGTCTGGGGAAAAGTCCACAAAATGATCAAAAATCACACCCAGGTACGAGTGCCACAAGTCCCGCCGCGTTCCACCAGTGTCACGGGGTGCCTGACATGTCCAAAACGCACCCAGCAAAGGCGCACTGTGATTGGGAAGAAAAGTTGGAAAAGTGGGCAAAAGTCCGGAAAAATGACCAAAAACCACACCCAGGTTAGAGCCCCACACGTCCTGCAGTCGCACCCGAGTCCTGGGATGCCCAACATGTCCAAAAAAATCAAAAAAAGCCCAAAAAATCAAAAAAATCCCCGGGCCGTATCTTGGACGCCGGCGTACCGCGTTCGGCCCTCGTGCCGTAGTTTGGCGACCGATTGTAAAAATTTGCCGCGACCGGCTAGTTTTTTTCCTTGGAGTAAATAGAGAGTAGATCCAGCAGAAAATATGCACTATAAACAAAGAGAGGGAGTTTGGAGGGGGGCAAAAACGCCCTCTTGGAACTTAGTCCCGCCGCGTTCCACCAGGGTTCCGGGGTGCCTGACATGTCCACGACGCACCCAGCAAAGGCGCACTGTGATTGGGAAGAAAAGTTGGGAAAGTGGGCAAAAGTCCCAAATTTGATTCAAAATCACACCCAGGTTCGAGTCCCACAAGTCCCGCCGCGTTCCACCAGGGTTCCGGGGTGCCTGACATGTCCACGACGCACCCAGCAAAGGCGCACTGTGATTGGGAAGAAAAGTTGGGAAAGTGGGCAAAAGTCCCGAATTTGGTCCAAAATCACACCCAGGTTCGAGTCCCACAAGTCCCGCCGCGTTCCACCAGGGTTCCGGGGTGCCTACAATGTCCACAACGCACCCAGCAAAGGCGCACTGTGATTGGGAAGAAAAGTTGGGAAAGTGGGCAAAAGTCCCGAATTTGGTCCAAAATCACACCCAGGTTCGAGTCCCACAAGTCCCGCCGCGTTCCACCAGTGTCTCGGGGTGCCTACAATGTCCACAACGCACCCAGCAAAGGCGCACTGTGATTGGGAAGAAAAGTTGGGAAAGTGGGCAAAAGTCCCGAATTTGGTCCAAAATCACACCCAGGTTCGAGTCCCACAAGTCCCGCCGCGTTCCACCAGGGTTCCGGGGTGCCTACAATGTCCACAACGCACCCAGCAAAGGCGCACTGTGATTGGGAAGAAAAGTTGGGAAAGTGGGCAAAAGTCCCGAATTTGGTCCAAAATCACACCCAGGTTCGAGTCCCACAAGTCCCGCCGCGTTCCACCAGTGTCTCGGGGTGCCTACAATGTCCACAACTTACCCAGCAAAGGCGCACTGTGATTGGGAAGAAAAGTTGGGAAAGTGGGCAAAAGTCCCGAATTTGGTCCAAAATCACCCAAAATCACACCCAGGTTCGAGTCCCACAAGTCCCGCCGCGTTCCACCAGGGTTCCGGGGTGCCTACAATGTCCACAACGCACCCAGCAAAGGCGCACTGTGATTGGGAAGAAAAGTTGGGAAAGTGGGCAAAAGTCCCGAATTTGGTCCAAAATCACACCCAGGTTCGAGTCCCACAAGTCCCGCCGCGTTCCACCAGTGTCTCGGGGTGCCTACAATGTCCACAACTCACCCAGCAAAGGCGCACTGTGATTGGGAAGAAAAGTTGGGAAAGTGGGCAAAAGTCCCGAATTTGGTCCAAAATCACACCCAGGTTCGAGTCCCACAAGTCCCGCCGCGTTCCACCAGGGTTCAGGGGCGCCTACAATGTCCACAACTTACCCAGCAAAGGCGCACTGTGATTGGGAAGAAAAGTTGGGAAAGTGGGCAAAAGTCCCGAATGTGGTCCAAAATCACACCCAGGTTCGAGTCCCACAAGTCCCGCCGCGTTCCACCAGGGTTCCGGGGTGCCTACAATGTCCACGACGCACCCAGCAAAGGCGCACTGTGATTGGGAAGAAAAGTTGGGAAAGTGGGCAAAAGTCCCGAATTTGGTCCAAAATCACACCCAGGTTCGAGTCCCACAAGTCCCGCCGCGTTCCACCAGGGTTCCGGGGTGCCTACAATGTCCACAACGCACCCAGCAAAGGCGCACTGTGATTGGGAAGAAAAGTTGGGAAAGTGGGCAAAAGTCCCGAATTTGGTCCAAAATCACACCCAGGTTCGAGTCCCACAAGTCCCGCCGCGTTCCACCGGTGTCCCGGGGGTGCCTGGCATGTCCACAACTTACCCAGCAAAGGCGCACTGTGATTGGGAAGAAAAGTTGGGAAAGTGGGCAAAAGTCCCGAATTTGGTCCAAAATCACACCCAGGTTCGAGTCCCACAAGTCCCGCCGCGTTCCACCAGTGTCTCGGGGGTGCCTACAATGTCCACAACTTACCCAGCAAAGGCGCACTGTGATTGGGAAGAAAAGTTGGGAAAGTGGGCAAAAGTCCCGAATTTGATCCAAAATTATGCCCGGGTTGGAGTACCACGAGTCCGGCCGCGTTCCACCGGTGTCCCGGGGGTGCCTGGCATGTCCACAACTTACCCAGCAAAGGCGCACTGTGATTGGGAAGAAAAGTTGGGAAAGTGGGCAAAAGTCCCGAATTTGATCCAAAATTATGCCCGGGTTGGAGTACCACGAGTCCGGCCGCGTTCCACCGGTGTCCCGGGGGTGCCTGCCATGTCCACGACGCACCCAGCAAAGGCGCACTGTGATTGGGAAGAAAAGTTGGGAAAGTGGGCAAAAGTCCCGAATTTGATCCAAAATTATGCCCGGGTTGGAGTACCACGAGTCCGGCCGCGTTCCACCGGTGTCCCGGGGGTGCCTGCCATGTCCACAACTTACCCAGCAAAGGCGCACTGTGATTGGGAAGAAAAGTTGGGAAAGTGGGCAAAAGTCCCGAATTTGATCCAAAATTATGCCCGGGTTGGAGTACCACGAGTCCGGCCGCGTTCCACCGGTGTCCCGGGGGTGCCTGCCATGTCCACAACTTACCCAGCAAAGGCGCACTGTGATTCAGAAGAAAAGTTGGGAAAGTGGGGAAAAAAAGGACCGGAAAATATCCAAAATTATGCCCGGGTTGGAGTACCACGAGTCCGGCCGCGTTCCACCGGTGTCCCGGGGGTGCCTGGCACGTCCACAACTTACCCAGCAAAGGCGCACTGTCAGTGGGGAAGACCAAACATGTCTCGGATTTTTTCCAAGTACCTTAACGAGAGAGGCTAAAAAGCACCTGTTTTTACCTTCTCTCGTTGTTGTACTTAGAAAAAAAACGAGAAAATAAAAAATCTGGGTTTTTTTCTAAGTACCTTAACGAGAGAGGCTAAAAAAAACCATTTTTTACCTTCTCTCGTTGTTGTACTTAGAAAAAAAACGAGAAAAAAATTTTTCCCCATTCATTTCAATGGGAGTTCATTTTTTTTTTGGGATTTTTTCTAAGTACCTTAACGAGAGAGGCTTAATTTTTCACCTACTTTTTACCTTCTCTCGATTTTTCGTTTTTTACCTGGTCGACCAAAACACCTCCATCTCGTTACTATGTGCACCATGTCTGACAGGCTGAAATCACAGGGAACGCGTCCGAGTCAAAGTGAGCTATTTTCGGACACAAATATGGTGTTTTTCCCCTCTATCCTCTGGTTCTTTTTTCAAACTGATCTTCCAGCATCTGAGCGACAGGGGCTCATGCAGACACCTGTGTCCGCCCGAGGGGCGCCTTCCCGGACACATATATGGTGCTTCCCCCCTCTTTACCCCGGTCCTTTTTCAAACTGATCTTCCAGCATCTGAGCGACAGGGGCTCATGCAGACACCTGTGTCCGCCCGAGGGGCGCCTTCCCGGACACATATATGGTGCTTCCCCCCTCTTTACCCCGGTCCTTTTTCAAACTGATCTTCCAGCATCTGAGCGACAGGGGCTCATGCAGACACCTGTGTCCGCCCGAGGGGCGCCTTCCCGGACACATATATGGTGCTTCCCCCCTCTTTACCCCGGTCCTTTTTCAAACTGATCTTCCAGCATCTGAGCGACAGGGGCTCATGCAGACACCTGTGTCCGCCCGAGGGGCGCCTTCCC
>NW_027316588.1:262500-275000 GCF_033978685.3 Nerophis lumbriciformis | reverse complement strand
AATTTGACTAAGTGCCTAGGAGCATTTCCCTTTAAGAAGGCCGACGTGCTATGGTTCTCCACCTGGGTCAGGAAAGCAAAATTGTCCCTCTCCTCGCTGGAAGTCAAAAAAAAAGGCGTGAATTTGACTAAGTGCCTAGGAGCATTTCCCTTTAAGAAGGCCGACGTGCTATGGTTCTCCACCTGGGTCAGGAAAGCAAAATTGTCCCTCTCCTCGCTGGAAGTCCAAAAAAAAGGCGTGAATTTGACTAAGTGCCTAGGAGCATTTCCCTTTAAGAAGGCCGACGTGCTATGGTTCTCCACCTGGGTCAGAAAAGCAAAATTGTCCCTCTCCTAGCTGGAAGTCCAAAAAAAAAGGCGTGAATTTGACTAAGTGTCTAGGAGGATGTCCCCTTAAGAAGGCCGACGTGCCTTGGTTCTCTACCTGGGTACGGAACACCAAATTAGTCCCTCTCCTAGCTGGAAGTCCAAAAAAAAGGCGTGAATTTGACTAAGTGTCTAGGAGCATTTCCCTTTAAGAAGGCCGACGTGCCTTGGTTCTCTACCTGGGTACGGAACACCAAATTAGTCCCTCTCCTAGCTGGAAGTCCAAAAAAAAGGCGTGAATTTGACTAAGTGCCTAGGAGGATGTCCCTTTAAGAAGGCCGACGTGCTATGGTTCTCCACCTGGGTCAGGAAAGCAAAATTAGTCCCTCTCCTCGCTGGAAGTCCAAAAAAAAAAGGTGTAAATTTGACTAAGTGTCTAGGAGCATTTCCCTTTAAGAAGGCCGACCTGCTATGGTTCTCCACCTGGGTCAGGAACGCCAAATTGTCCCTCTCCTCGCTGGAAGTCCAAAAAAAAAGGTGTAAATTTGACTAAGTGCCTAGGAGGATGTCCCTTTAAGAAGGCCGACGTGCTATGGTCCTCCACCTGGGTCAGGAACGCCAAATTAGTCCCTCTCCTCGCTGGAAGTAGTCAAAAAAAGGCGGAAATTTGACTAAGTGCCTAGGAGGATGTCCCTTTAAGAAGGCCGACCTGCTATGGTTCTCCACCCGGGTCCGGAACTCAAAATTAGTCCCTCTCCTAGTTGGAAGTCATCAAAAAAAGGCGGAAATTTGACTAAGTGCCATCATTTTAGAGTACCAGGACTATAGCTGGGGAATTGGAGCCCTCTGGTGGACACTCGCTGCAAATGCACCCTGAATTAAACACATTATTTCCAGTTCTTTTGGGGCCCTATAATTAGTCCCTCTCCTCGCTGGAAGTCCAAAAAAAAAAGGTGTAAATTTGACTAAGTGTCTAGGAGGATGTCCCCTTAAGAAGGCCGACGTGCCTTGGTTCTCTACCTGGGTACGGAACGCCAAATTAGTCCCTCTCCTAGCTGGAAGTCCAAAAAAAAAGGCGTGAATTTGACTAAGTGTCTAGGAGCATTTCCCTTTAAGAAGGCCGACGTGCTATGGTTCTCCACCTGGGTCAGGAACGCCAAATTAGTCCCTCTCCTCGCTGGAAGTCCAAAAAAAAGGCGTGAATTTGACTAAGTGCCTAGGAGGATGTCCCTTTAAGAAGGCTGACCTGCTATGGTTCTCCACCCGGGTACGGAAAGCAAAATTAGTCCCTCTCCTCGCTGGAAGTCCAAAAAAAAGGCGTAAATTTGACTAAGTGCCTAGGAGGATGTCCCTTTAAGAAGGCCGACGTGCTATGGTTCTCCACCTGGGTCAGGAAAGCAAAATTGTCCCTCTCCTCGCTGGAAGTCCAAAAAAAAGGCGTAAATTTGACTAAGTGCCTAGGAGGATGTCCCTTTAAGAAGGCTGACCTGCTATGGTTCTCCACCCGGGTACGGAAAGCAAAATTAGTCCCTCTCCTAGCTGGAAGTCCAAAAAAAAGGTGTAAATTTGACTAAGTGCCTAGGAGGATGTCCCTTTAAGAAGGCCGACGTGCTATGGTCCTCCACCTGGGTCAGGAACGCCAAATTAGTCCCTCTCCTCGCTGGAAGTAGTCAAAAAAAGGCGGAAATTTGACTAAGTGCCTAGGAGGATGTCCCTTTAAGAAGGCCGACCTGCTATGGTTCTCCACCTGGGTCAGGAAAGCAAAATTGTCCCTCTCCTCGCTGGAAGTCCAAAAAAAAGGCGTGAATTTGACTAAGTGCCTAGGAGCATTTCCCTTTAAGAAGGCCGACGTGCTATGGTTCTCCACCTGGGTCAGGAAAGCAAAATTGTCCCTCTCCTCGCTGGAAGTCCAAAAAAAAGGCGTGAATTTGACTAAGTGCCTAGGAGGATGTCCCTTAAAGAAGGCCGACGTGCTATGGTTCTCCACCTGGGTCTGGAACGCCAAATTAGTCCCTCTCCTCGCTGGAAGTCCAAAAAAAAGGCGTGAATTTGACTAAGTGCCTAGGAGCATTTCCCTTTAAGAAGGCCGACGTGCTATGGTTCTCCACCTGGGTCAGGAAAGCAAAATTGTCCCTCTCCTCGCTGGAAGTCCAAAAAAAAGGCGTGAATTTGACTAAGTGCCTAGGAGGATGTCCCTTAAAGAAGGCCGACGTGCTATGGTTCTCCACCTGGGTCTGGAACGCCAAATTAGTCCCTCTCCTCGCTGGAAGTCCAAAAAAAAGGCGTGAATTTGACTAAGTGCCTAGGAGCATTTCCCTTTAAGAAGGCCGACGTGCTATGGTTCTCCACCTGGGTCAGGAAAGCAAAATTGTCCCTCTCCTCGCTGGAAGTCCAAAAAAAAGGCGTGAATTTGACTAAGTGCCTAGGAGGATGTCCCTTAAAGAAGGCCGACGTGCTATGGTTCTCCACCTGGGTCTGGAACGCCAAATTAGTCCCTCTCCTCGCTGGAAGTCCAAAAAAAAGGCGTGAATTTGACTAAGTGCCTAGGAGCATTTCCCTTTAAGAAGGCCGACGTGCTATGGTTCTCCACCTGGGTCAGGAAAGCAAAATTGTCCCTCTCCTCGCTGGAAGTCCAAAAAAAAGGCGTGAATTTGACTAAGTGCCTAGGAGGATGTCCCTTAAAGAAGGCCGACGTGCTATGGTTCTCCACCTGGGTCTGGAACGCCAAATTAGTCCCTCTCCTCGCTGGAAGTCCAAAAAAAAGGCGTGAATTTGACTAAGTGCCTAGGAGCATTTCCCTTTAAGAAGGCCGACGTGCTATGGTTCTCCACCTGGGTCAGGAAAGCAAAATTGTCCCTCTCCTCGCTGGAAGTCCAAAAAAAAGGCGTGAATTTGACTAAGTGCCTAGGAGGATGTCCCTTAAAGAAGGCCGACGTGCTATGGTACACCAAATTAGTCCCTCTCCTAGCTGGAAGTCCAAAAAAAAGGCGTGAATTTGACTAAGTGTCTAGGAGCATTTCCCTTTAAGAAGGCCGACCTGCTATGGTTCTCCACCCGGGTCCGGAACTCAAAATTAGTCCCTCTCCTAGTTGGAAGTCATCAAAAAAAGGCGGAAATTTGACTAAGTGCCATCATTTTAGAGTACCAGGACTATAGCTGGGGAATTGGAGCCCTCTGGTGGACACTCGCTGCAAATGCACCCTGAATTAAAGACATTATTTCCAGTTCTTTTGGGGCCCTATTTTCAGGCGTAAATTTGACTAAGTGTCTAGGGGCATGTCCCTTTAAGAAGGCCGACCTGCTATGGTTCTCCACCTGGGTCTGGAACGCCAAATTAGTCCCTCTCCTCGCTGGAAGTCCAAAAAAAAGGCGTGAATTTGACTAAGTGCCTAGGAGCATTTCCCTTTAAGAAGGCCGACGTGCTATGGTTCTCCACCTGGGTCAGGAAAGCAAAATTGTCCCTCTCCTCGCTGGAAGTCAAAAAAAAAGGCGTGAATTTGACTAAGTGCCTAGGAGCATTTCCCTTTAAGAAGGCCGACGTGCTATGGTTCTCCACCTGGGTCAGGAAAGCAAAATTGTCCCTCTCCTCGCTGGAAGTCCAAAAAAAAGGCGTAAATTTGACTAAGTGCCTAGGAGGATGTCCCTTAAAGAAGGCCGACGTGCTATGGTTCTCCACCTGGGTCTGGAACGCCAAATTAGTCCCTCTCCTCGCTGGAAGTCCAAAAAAAAGGCGGAAATTTGACTAAGTGCCTAGGAGGATGTCCCTTTAAGAAGGCCGACGTGCTATGGTTCTCCACCCGGGTCCGGAACTCAAAATTAGTCCCTCTCCTAGTTGGAAGTCATCAAAAAAAGGCGGAAATTTGACTAAGTGCCATCATTTTAGAGTACCAGGACTATAGCTGGGGAATTGGAGCCCTCTGGTGGACACTCGCTGCAAATGCACCCTGAATTAAACACATTATTTCCAGTTCTTTTGGGGCCCTATTTTCAGACGTTGTGGAGCCCTCCAGTGGACTCCCGCCTCCAATGCACCCCCCAAATTAAAGACATCACCCCCCAAACTAAAGACATTATTTCCAGTTCTTTTGGGGGCCTGTTTTCAGCCGGTTTGGCGTATTTCCTTGACGCCGGGGAGTCCTACAGGTGTTCCCGGGGAATGAGAGGCCTTTTGTGGGCCAGAAAGAGTGGGGAACCCTTGGAGCCCCTATTTTCAGACAGTTTGGCTTATTTCGGTGACGCCGGGGCGTCCATCACGTCTTCCCGGGGAATGAGAGGCCTTTTGTGGCCATATGTCAACAAAAGAGTGGGGAAATGGAGCCCTCCGGTGGACTCCCGCTGCAAATGCACCCCCCAAATTAAATACATTAATTCCAGGCCTTTTGGGGCCCTATATTCAGACGGTGTGGAGCCCTCCAGTGGACTCCCGCCTCCAATGCACCCCCATAATTATAGACATCACCCCCCAAATTAAACACATTATTTCCAGTTCTTTTGGGCCTCTATTTTCAGACGGTTTGGCGTATTTCCTTGACGCCGGGGAGTCCTACAGGTGTTCCCGGGGAATGAGAGGCCTTTTGTGGGCCAGAAAGAGTGGGGAACCCTTGGAGCCCCTATTTTCAGACAGTTTGGCTTATTTCGGTGACGCCGGGGCGTCCATCAGGTCTTCCCGGGGAATGAGAGGCCTTTTGTGGCCATATGTCAACAAAAGAGTGGGGAAATGGAGCCCTCCGGTGGACTCCCGCTGCAAATGCACCCCCCAAATTAAATACATTAATTCCAGGCCTTTTGGGGCCCTATTTTCAGACGTTGTGGAGCCCTCCAGTGGACTCCCGCCTCCAATGCACCCCCATAATTATAGACATCACCCCCCCAAATTAAAGACATTATTTCCAGTTCTTTTGGGGCCCTATTTTCAGCCGGTTTGGCGTATTTCCTTGACGCCGGGGAGTCCTACAGGTGTTCCCGGGGAATGAGAGGCCTTTTGTGGGCCAGAAAGAGTGGGGAACCCTTGGAGCCCCTATTTTCAGACAGTTTGCCGTATTTCGGTGACGCCGGGGCGTCCATCAGGTCTTCCCGGGGAATGTGAGGCCTTTCGTGGGCCATATTTTCAGACAGATTGGCCTGTTTCAGTGACGCCGAGGCGTCCATCAGGTCTTCCCGGGGAGTGTGAGGCCTTTTGGGGCCCTATTTTCAGACAGAAAAAAAAGAAAAGTAACCCTTACACTACAAAGGACAGCGGGGAAACGCCCCCCCCAGCAAAGTCACAGGGGAAGTGGGGTAGACAAGTGGAGAGTGTCTGGGGAAAAGTCCACAAAATGATCAAAAATCACACACAGGTACGAGTGCCACAAGTCCCGCCGCGTCCCACCCGAGTCCGAGGTGCCCCCCACATGCCCAAAACGCACCCAGCAAAGGCGCACTGTGAGTGGGGAAGAAAAGTTGGAAAAGTGGGCAAAAGTCCGGAAAAATGACCAAAAACCACACCCAGGTTAGAGCCCCACACGTCCTGCAGTCGCACCCGAGTCCTGGGATGCCCAACATGTCCAAAAAAATCAAAAAAAGCCCAAAAAATCAAAAAAATCCCCGGGCCGTATCTTGGACGCCGGCGTACCGCGTTCGGCCCTCGTGCCGTAGTTTGGCGACCGATTGTAAAAATTTGCCGCGACCGGCTAGTTTTTTTCCTTGGAGTAAATAGAGAGTAGATCCAGCAGAAAATATGCACTATAAACAAAGAGAGGGGGTTTGGAGGGGGGCAAAAACGCCCTCTTGGAACTTTTGCAGCAGCACACATCAAACTAGCGGGGAGAAGGCATGCATAGCAAAAGGCCACGAAATGATCCAAAATCACACCCAGGTTCGAGTCCCACAAGTCCCGCCGCGTTCCACCAGGGTTCCGGGGTGCCTGACATGTCCACGACGCACCCAGCAAAGGCGCACTGTGATTGGGAAGAAAAGTTGGGAAAGTGGGCAAAAGTCCCGAATTTTATCCAAAATTATACCCAGGTTCGAGTCCCACAAGTCCCGCCGCGTTCCACCAGTGTCTCGGGGTGCCTACAATGTCCACAACGCACCCAGCAAAGGCATCACACCCAGGTTCGAGTCCCACAAGTCCCGCCGCGTTCCACCAGGGTTCCGGGGTGCCTGACATGTCCACGACGCACCCAGCAAAGGCGCACTGTGATTGGGAAGAAAAGTTGGGAAAGTGGGCAAAAGTCCCGAATTTTATCCAAAATTATACCCAGGTTCGAGTCCCACAAGTCCCGCCGCGTTCCACCAGTGTCTCGGGGTGCCTACAATGTCCACAACGCACCCAGCAAAGGCATCACACCCAGGTTCGAGTCCCACAAGTCCCGCCGCGTTCCACCAGGGTTCCGGGGTGCCTGACATGTCCACGACGCACCCAGCAAAGGTGCACTGTGATTGGGAAGAAAAGTTGGGAAAGTGGGCAAAAGTCCCGAATTTGGTCCAAAATCACACCCAGGTTCGAGTCCCACAAGTCCCGCCGCGTTCCACCAGGGTTCCGGGGTGCCTACAATGTCCACAACTTACCCAGCAAAGGCGCACTGTGATTGGGAAGAAAAGTTGGGAAAGTGGGCAAAAGTCCCGAATTTGGTCCAAAATCACACCCAGGTTCGAGTCCCACAAGTCCCGCCGCGTTCCACCAGGGTTCCGGGGTGCCTACAATGTCCACAACGCACCCAGCAAAGGCGCACTGTGATTGGGAAGAAAAGTTGGGAAAGTGGGCAAAAGTCCCGAATTTGGTCCAAAATCACACCCAGGTTCGAGTCCCACAAGTCCCGCCGCGTTCCACCAGGGTTCCGGGGTGCCTACAATGTCCACAACGCACCCAGCAAAGGCGCACTGTGATTGGGAAGAAAAGTTGGGAAAGTGGGCAAAAGTCCCGAATTTGGTCCAAAATCACACCCAGGTTCGAGTCCCACAAGTCCCGCCGCGTTCCACCAGTGTCTCGGGGTGCCTACAATGTCCACAACTCACCCAGCAAAGGCGCACTGTGATTGGGAAGAAAAGTTGGGAAAGTGGGCAAAAGTCCCGAATTTGGTCCAAAATCACACCCAGGTTCGAGTCCCACAAGTCCCGCCGCGTTCCACCAGTGTCTCGGGGTGCCTACAATGTCCACAACGCACCCAGCAAAGGCGCACTGTGATTGGGAAGAAAAGTTGGGAAAGTGGGCAAAAGTCCCGAATTTGGTCCAAAATCACACCCAGGTTCGAGTCCCACAAGTCCCGCCGCGTTCCACCAGGGTTCCGGGGTGCCTACAATGTCCACAACGCACCCAGCAAAGGCGCACTGTGATTGGGAAGAAAAGTTGGGAAAGTGGGCAAAAGTCCCAAATTTGGTCCAAAATCACACCCAGGTTCGAGTCCCACAAGTCCCGCCGCGTTCCACCAGGGTTCCGGGGTGCCTACAATGTCCACAACGCACCCAGCAAAGGCGCACTGTGATTGGGAAGAAAAGTTGGGAAAGTGGGCAAAAGTCCCGAATTTGGTCCAAAATCACACCCAGGTTCGAGTCCCACAAGTCCCGCCGCGTTCCACCAGGGTTCCGGGGTGCCTACAATGTCCACAACGCACCCAGCAAAGGCGCACTGTGATTGGGAAGAAAAGTTGGGAAAGTGGGCAAAAGTCCCAAATTTGGTCCAAAATCACACCCAGGTTCGAGTCCCACAAGTCCCGCCGCGTTCCACCAGGGTTCCGGGGTGCCTACAATGTCCACAACGCACCCAGCAAAGGCGCACTGTGATTGGGAAGAAAAGTTGGGAAAGTGGGCAAAAGTCCCGAATTTGGTCCAAAATCACACCCAGGTTCGAGTCCCACAAGTCCCGCCGCGTTCCACCAGGGTTCCGGGGTGCCTACAATGTCCACAACGCACCCAGCAAAGGCGCACTGTGATTGGGAAGAAAAGTTGGGAAAGTGGGCAAAAGTCCCAAATTTGGTCCAAAATCACACCCAGGTTCGAGTCCCACAAGTCCCGCCGCGTTCCACCAGGGTTCCGGGGTGCCTACAATGTCCACAACGCACCCAGCAAAGGCGCACTGTGATTGGGAAGAAAAGTTGGGAAAGTGGGCAAAAGTCCCGAATTTGGTCCAAAATCACACCCAGGTTCGAGTCCCACAAGTCCCGCCGCGTTCCACCAGGGTTCCGGGGTGCCTACAATGTCCACAACTTACCCAGCAAAGGCGCACTGTGATTGGGAAGAAAAGTTGGGAAAGTGGGCAAAAGTCCCGAATTTGGTCCAAAATCACACCCAGGTTCGAGTCCCACAAGTCCCGCCGCGTTCCACCAGGGTTCCGGGGTGCCTACAATGTCCACAACTTACCCAGCAAAGGCGCACTGTGATTGGGAAGAAAAGTTGGGAAAGTGGGCAAAAGTCCCGAATTTGGTCCAAAATCACACCCAGGTTCGAGTCCCACAAGTCCCGCCGCGTTCCACCAGGGTTCCGGGGTGCCTACAATGTCCACAACGCACCCAGCAAAGGCGCACTGTGATTGGGAAGAAAAGTTGGGAAAGTGGGCAAAAGTCCCGAATTTGGTCCAAAATCACACCCAGGTTCGAGTCCCACAAGTCCCGCCGCGTTCCACCAGGGTTCCGGGGCGCCTACAATGTCCACAACGCACCCAGCAAAGGCGCACTGTGATTGGGAAGAAAAGTTGGGAAAGTGGGCAAAAGTCCCGAATTTGGTCCAAAATCACACCCAGGTTCGAGTCCCACAAGTCCCGCCGCGTTCCACCAGGGTTCCGGGGTGCCTACAATGTCCACAACGCACCCAGCAAAGGCGCACTGTGATTGGGAAGAAAAGTTGGGAAAGTGGGCAAAAGTCCCGAATTTGGTCCAAAATCACACCCAGGTTCGAGTCCCACAAGTCCCGCCGCGTTCCACCAGTGTCTCGGGGTGCCTACAATGTCCACAACGCACCCAGCAAAGGCGCACTGTGAGTGGGCAAGAAAAGTTGGGAAAGTGGGCAAAAGTCCCGAATTTGGTCCAAAATCACACCCAGGTTCGAGTCCCACAAGTCCCGCCGCGTTCCACCAGGGTTCCGGGGTGCCTACAATGTCCACGACGCACCCAGCAAAGGTGCACTGTGATTGGGAAGAAAAGTTGGGAAAGTGGGCAAAAGTCCCGGATTTGGTCCAAAATCACACCCAGGTTCGAGTCCCACAAGTCCCGCCGCGTTCCACCAGGGTTCCGGGGTGCCTGACATGTCCACGACGCACCCAGCAAAGGTGCACTGTGATTGGGAAGAAAAGTTGGGAAAGTGGGCAAAAGTCCCGAATTTGATCCAAAATCACACCCAGGTTAGAGTCCCACAAGTCCCGCCGCGTTCCACCAGGGTTCCGGGGTGCCTACAATGTCCACGACGCACCCAGCAAAGGTGCACTGTGATTGGGAAGAAAAGTTGGGAAAGTGGGCAAAAGTCCCGAATTTGATCCAAAATCACACCCAGGTTAGAGTCCCACAAGTCCCGCCGCGTTCCACCAGGGTTCCGGGGGTGCCTGGCATGTCCACAACGCACCCAGCAAAGGCGCACTGTGATTGGGCAAGAAAAGTTGGGAAAGTGGGCAAAAGTCCCGAATTTGGTCCAAAATCACACCCAGGTTCGAGTCCCACAAGTCCCGCCGCGTTCCACCAGTGTCTCGGGGTGCCTACAATGTCCACAACGCACCCAGCAAAGGCGCACTGTGATTGGGAAGAAAAGTTGGGAAAGTGGGCAAAAGTCCCGAATTTGGTCCAAAATCACACCCAGGTTCGAGTCCCGCAAGTCCCGCCGCGTTCCACCAGTGTCTCGGGGTGCCTACAATGTCCACAACGCACCCAGCAAAGGCGCACTGTGATTGGGAAGAAAAGTTGGGAAAGTGGGCAAAAGTCCCGAATTTGGTCCAAAATCACACCCAGGTTCGAGTCCCACAAGTCCCGCCGCGTTCCACCAGGGTTCCGGGGTGCCTACAATGTCCACAACGCACCCAGCAAAGGCGCACTGTGATTGGGAAGAAAAGTTGGGAAAGTGGGCAAAAGTCCCGAATTTGGTCCAAAATCACACCCAGGTTCGAGTCCCACAAGTCCCGCCGCGTTCCACCAGTGTCTCGGGGTGCCTACAATGTCCACAACGCACCCAGCAAAGGCGCACTGTGATTGGGAAGAAAAGTTGGGAAAGTGGGCAAAAGTCCCGAATTTGATCCAAAATTATGCCCGGGTTGGAGTACCACGAGTCCGGCCGCGTTCCACCGGTGTCCCGGGGGTGCCTGGCATGTCCACAACTTACCCAGCAAAGGCGCACTGTGATTGGGAAGAAAAGTTGGGAAAGTGGGCAAAAGTCCCGAATTTGATCCAAAATTATGCCCGGGTTGGAGTACCACGAGTCCGGCCGCGTTCCACCGGTGTCCCGGGGGTGCCTGCCATGTCCACGACGCACCCAGCAAAGGCGCACTGTGATTGGGAAGAAAAGTTGGGAAAGTGGGCAAAAGTCCCGAATTTGATCCAAAATTATGCCCGGGTTGGAGTACCACGAGTCCGGCCGCGTTCCACCGGTGTCCCGGGGGTGCCTGCCATGTCCACAACTTACCCAGCAAAGGCGCACTGTGATTGGGAAGAAAAGTTGGGAAAGTGGGCAAAAGTCCCGAATTTGATCCAAAATTATGCCCGGGTTGGAGTACCACGAGTCCGGCCGCGTTCCACCGGTGTCCCGGGGGTGCCTGCCATGTCCACAACTTACCCAGCAAAGGCGCACTGTGATTCAGAAGAAAAGTTGGGAAAGTGGGGAAAAAAAGGACCGGGAAATATCCAAAATTATGCCCGGGTTGGAGTACCACGAGTCCGGCCGCGTTCCACCGGTGTCCCGGGGGTGCCTGCCATGTCCACAACTTACCCAGCAAAGGCGCACTGTGATTCAGAAGAAAAGTTGGGAAAGTGGGGAAAAAAAGGACCGGAAAATATCCAAAATTATGCCCGGGTTGGAGTACCACGAGTCCGGCCGCGTTCCACCGGTGTCCCGGGGGTGCCTGGCACGTCCACAACTTACCCAGCAAAGGCGCACTGTCAGTGGGGAAGACCAAACATGTCTCGGATTTTTTCCAAGTACCTTAACGAGAGAGGCTAAAAAGCACCTGTTTTTACCTTCTCTCGTTGTTGTACTTAGAAAAAAAACGAGAAAATAAAAAATCTGGGTTTTTTTCTAAGTACCTTAACGAGAGAGGCTAAAAAAAACCATTTTTTACCTTCTCTCGTTGTTGTACTTAGAAAAAAAACGAGAAAAAAATTTTTCCCCATTCATTTCAATGGGAGTTCATTTTTTTTTTGGGATTTTTTCTAAGTACCTTAACGAGAGAGGCTTAATTTTTCACCTACTTTTTACCTTCTCTCGATTTTTCGTTTTTTACCTGGTCGACCAAAACACCTCCATCTCGTTACTATGTGCACCATGTCTGACAGGCTGAAATCACAGGGAACGCGTCCGAGTCAAAGTGAGCTATTTTCGGACACAAATATGGTGTTTTTCCCCTCTATCCTCTGGTTCTTTTTTCAAACTGATCTTCCAGCATCTGAGCGACAGGGGCTCATGCAGACACCTGTGTCCGCCCGAGGGGCGCCTTCCCGGACACATATATGGTGCTTCCCCCCTCTTTACCCCGGTCCTTTTTCAAACTGATCTTCCAGCATCTGAGCGACAGGGGCTCATGCAGACACCTGTGTCCGCCCGAGGGGCGCCTTCCCGGACACATATATGGTGCTTCCCCCCTCTTTACCCCGGTCCTTTTTCAAACTGATCTTCCAGCATCTGAGCGACAGGGGCTCATGCAGACACCTGTGTCCGCCCGAGGGGCGCCTTCCCGGACACATATATGGTGCTTCCCCCCTCTTTACCCCGGTCCTTTTTCAAACTGATCTTCCAGCATCTGAGCGACAGGGGCTCATGCAGACACCTGTGTCCGCCCGAGGGGCGCCTTCCCGGACACATATATGGTGCTTCCCCCCTCTTTACCCCGGTCCTTTTTCAAACTGCTCTTCCAGCATCTGAGCGACAGGGGCTCATGCAGACACCTGTGTCCGCCCGAGGGGCGCCTTCCCGGACACATATATGGTGCTTTCCCCCTCTTTACCCCGGTCCTTTTTCAAACTGCTCTTCCAGCTTCTGAGCGACAGGGGCTCATGCAGACACCTGTGTCCGCCTAAGGGGCGCTAT
>NW_027316588.1:237500-250000 GCF_033978685.3 Nerophis lumbriciformis | reverse complement strand
TTTGGGGCCCTATTTTCAGGCGTAAATTTGACTAAGTGTCTAGGGGCATGTCCCTTTAAGAAGGCCGACCTGCTATGGTTCTCCACCTGGGTCTGGAACGCCAAATTAGTCCCTCTCCTCGCTGGAAGTCCAAAAAAAAGGCGTGAATTTGACTAAGTGCCTAGGAGCATTTCCCTTTAAGAAGGCCGACGTGCTATGGTTCTCCACCTGGGTCAGGAAAGCAAAATTGTCCCTCTCCTCGCTGGAAGTCAAAAAAAAAGGCGTGAATTTGACTAAGTGCCTAGGAGCATTTCCCTTTAAGAAGGCCGACGTGCTATGGTTCTCCACCTGGGTCAGGAAAGCAAAATTGTCCCTCTCCTCGCTGGAAGTCCAAAAAAAAGGCGTGAATTTGACTAAGTGCCTAGGAGCATTTCCCTTTAAGAAGGCCGACGTGCTATGGTTCTCCACCTGGGTCAGAAAAGCAAAATTGTCCCTCTCCTAGCTGGAAGTCCAAAAAAAAAGGCGTGAATTTGACTAAGTGTCTAGGAGGATGTCCCCTTAAGAAGGCCGACGTGCCTTGGTTCTCTACCTGGGTACGGAACACCAAATTAGTCCCTCTCCTAGCTGGAAGTCCAAAAAAAAGGCGTGAATTTGACTAAGTGTCTAGGAGCATTTCCCTTTAAGAAGGCCGACGTGCCTTGGTTCTCTACCTGGGTACGGAACACCAAATTAGTCCCTCTCCTAGCTGGAAGTCCAAAAAAAAGGCGTGAATTTGACTAAGTGCCTAGGAGGATGTCCCTTTAAGAAGGCCGACGTGCTATGGTTCTCCACCTGGGTCAGGAAAGCAAAATTAGTCCCTCTCCTCGCTGGAAGTCCAAAAAAAAAAGGTGTAAATTTGACTAAGTGTCTAGGAGCATTTCCCTTTAAGAAGGCCGACCTGCTATGGTTCTCCACCTGGGTCAGGAACGCCAAATTGTCCCTCTCCTCGCTGGAAGTCCAAAAAAAAAGGTGTAAATTTGACTAAGTGCCTAGGAGGATGTCCCTTTAAGAAGGCCGACGTGCTATGGTCCTCCACCTGGGTCAGGAACGCCAAATTAGTCCCTCTCCTCGCTGGAAGTAGTCAAAAAAAGGCGGAAATTTGACTAAGTGCCTAGGAGGATGTCCCTTTAAGAAGGCCGACCTGCTATGGTTCTCCACCCGGGTCCGGAACTCAAAATTAGTCCCTCTCCTAGTTGGAAGTCATCAAAAAAAGGCGGAAATTTGACTAAGTGCCATCATTTTAGAGTACCAGGACTATAGCTGGGGAATTGGAGCCCTCTGGTGGACACTCGCTGCAAATGCACCCTGAATTAAACACATTATTTCCAGTTCTTTTGGGGCCCTATAATTAGTCCCTCTCCTCGCTGGAAGTCCAAAAAAAAAAGGTGTAAATTTGACTAAGTGTCTAGGAGGATGTCCCCTTAAGAAGGCCGACGTGCCTTGGTTCTCTACCTGGGTACGGAACGCCAAATTAGTCCCTCTCCTAGCTGGAAGTCCAAAAAAAAAGGCGTGAATTTGACTAAGTGTCTAGGAGCATTTCCCTTTAAGAAGGCCGACGTGCTATGGTTCTCCACCTGGGTCAGGAACGCCAAATTAGTCCCTCTCCTCGCTGGAAGTCCAAAAAAAAGGCGTGAATTTGACTAAGTGCCTAGGAGGATGTCCCTTTAAGAAGGCTGACCTGCTATGGTTCTCCACCCGGGTACGGAAAGCAAAATTAGTCCCTCTCCTCGCTGGAAGTCCAAAAAAAAGGCGTAAATTTGACTAAGTGCCTAGGAGGATGTCCCTTTAAGAAGGCCGACGTGCTATGGTTCTCCACCTGGGTCAGGAAAGCAAAATTGTCCCTCTCCTCGCTGGAAGTCCAAAAAAAAGGCGTAAATTTGACTAAGTGCCTAGGAGGATGTCCCTTTAAGAAGGCTGACCTGCTATGGTTCTCCACCCGGGTACGGAAAGCAAAATTAGTCCCTCTCCTAGCTGGAAGTCCAAAAAAAAGGTGTAAATTTGACTAAGTGCCTAGGAGGATGTCCCTTTAAGAAGGCCGACGTGCTATGGTCCTCCACCTGGGTCAGGAACGCCAAATTAGTCCCTCTCCTCGCTGGAAGTAGTCAAAAAAAGGCGGAAATTTGACTAAGTGCCTAGGAGGATGTCCCTTTAAGAAGGCCGACCTGCTATGGTTCTCCACCTGGGTCAGGAAAGCAAAATTGTCCCTCTCCTCGCTGGAAGTCCAAAAAAAAGGCGTGAATTTGACTAAGTGCCTAGGAGCATTTCCCTTTAAGAAGGCCGACGTGCTATGGTTCTCCACCTGGGTCAGGAAAGCAAAATTGTCCCTCTCCTCGCTGGAAGTCCAAAAAAAAGGCGTGAATTTGACTAAGTGCCTAGGAGGATGTCCCTTAAAGAAGGCCGACGTGCTATGGTTCTCCACCTGGGTCTGGAACGCCAAATTAGTCCCTCTCCTCGCTGGAAGTCCAAAAAAAAGGCGTGAATTTGACTAAGTGCCTAGGAGCATTTCCCTTTAAGAAGGCCGACGTGCTATGGTTCTCCACCTGGGTCAGGAAAGCAAAATTGTCCCTCTCCTCGCTGGAAGTCCAAAAAAAAGGCGTGAATTTGACTAAGTGCCTAGGAGGATGTCCCTTAAAGAAGGCCGACGTGCTATGGTTCTCCACCTGGGTCTGGAACGCCAAATTAGTCCCTCTCCTCGCTGGAAGTCCAAAAAAAAGGCGTGAATTTGACTAAGTGCCTAGGAGCATTTCCCTTTAAGAAGGCCGACGTGCTATGGTTCTCCACCTGGGTCAGGAAAGCAAAATTGTCCCTCTCCTCGCTGGAAGTCCAAAAAAAAGGCGTGAATTTGACTAAGTGCCTAGGAGGATGTCCCTTAAAGAAGGCCGACGTGCTATGGTTCTCCACCTGGGTCTGGAACGCCAAATTAGTCCCTCTCCTCGCTGGAAGTCCAAAAAAAAGGCGTGAATTTGACTAAGTGCCTAGGAGCATTTCCCTTTAAGAAGGCCGACGTGCTATGGTTCTCCACCTGGGTCAGGAAAGCAAAATTGTCCCTCTCCTCGCTGGAAGTCCAAAAAAAAGGCGTGAATTTGACTAAGTGCCTAGGAGGATGTCCCTTAAAGAAGGCCGACGTGCTATGGTTCTCCACCTGGGTCTGGAACGCCAAATTAGTCCCTCTCCTCGCTGGAAGTCCAAAAAAAAGGCGTGAATTTGACTAAGTGCCTAGGAGCATTTCCCTTTAAGAAGGCCGACGTGCTATGGTTCTCCACCTGGGTCAGGAAAGCAAAATTGTCCCTCTCCTCGCTGGAAGTCCAAAAAAAAGGCGTGAATTTGACTAAGTGCCTAGGAGGATGTCCCTTAAAGAAGGCCGACGTGCTATGGTACACCAAATTAGTCCCTCTCCTAGCTGGAAGTCCAAAAAAAAGGCGTGAATTTGACTAAGTGTCTAGGAGCATTTCCCTTTAAGAAGGCCGACCTGCTATGGTTCTCCACCCGGGTCCGGAACTCAAAATTAGTCCCTCTCCTAGTTGGAAGTCATCAAAAAAAGGCGGAAATTTGACTAAGTGCCATCATTTTAGAGTACCAGGACTATAGCTGGGGAATTGGAGCCCTCTGGTGGACACTCGCTGCAAATGCACCCTGAATTAAAGACATTATTTCCAGTTCTTTTGGGGCCCTATTTTCAGGCGTAAATTTGACTAAGTGTCTAGGGGCATGTCCCTTTAAGAAGGCCGACCTGCTATGGTTCTCCACCTGGGTCTGGAACGCCAAATTAGTCCCTCTCCTCGCTGGAAGTCCAAAAAAAAGGCGTGAATTTGACTAAGTGCCTAGGAGCATTTCCCTTTAAGAAGGCCGACGTGCTATGGTTCTCCACCTGGGTCAGGAAAGCAAAATTGTCCCTCTCCTCGCTGGAAGTCAAAAAAAAAGGCGTGAATTTGACTAAGTGCCTAGGAGCATTTCCCTTTAAGAAGGCCGACGTGCTATGGTTCTCCACCTGGGTCAGGAAAGCAAAATTGTCCCTCTCCTCGCTGGAAGTCCAAAAAAAAGGCGTAAATTTGACTAAGTGCCTAGGAGGATGTCCCTTAAAGAAGGCCGACGTGCTATGGTTCTCCACCTGGGTCTGGAACGCCAAATTAGTCCCTCTCCTCGCTGGAAGTCCAAAAAAAAGGCGGAAATTTGACTAAGTGCCTAGGAGGATGTCCCTTTAAGAAGGCCGACGTGCTATGGTTCTCCACCCGGGTCCGGAACTCAAAATTAGTCCCTCTCCTAGTTGGAAGTCATCAAAAAAAGGCGGAAATTTGACTAAGTGCCATCATTTTAGAGTACCAGGACTATAGCTGGGGAATTGGAGCCCTCTGGTGGACACTCGCTGCAAATGCACCCTGAATTAAACACATTATTTCCAGTTCTTTTGGGGCCCTATTTTCAGACGTTGTGGAGCCCTCCAGTGGACTCCCGCCTCCAATGCACCCCCCAAATTAAAGACATCACCCCCCAAACTAAAGACATTATTTCCAGTTCTTTTGGGGGCCTGTTTTCAGCCGGTTTGGCGTATTTCCTTGACGCCGGGGAGTCCTACAGGTGTTCCCGGGGAATGAGAGGCCTTTTGTGGGCCAGAAAGAGTGGGGAACCCTTGGAGCCCCTATTTTCAGACAGTTTGGCTTATTTCGGTGACGCCGGGGCGTCCATCACGTCTTCCCGGGGAATGAGAGGCCTTTTGTGGCCATATGTCAACAAAAGAGTGGGGAAATGGAGCCCTCCGGTGGACTCCCGCTGCAAATGCACCCCCCAAATTAAATACATTAATTCCAGGCCTTTTGGGGCCCTATATTCAGACGGTGTGGAGCCCTCCAGTGGACTCCCGCCTCCAATGCACCCCCATAATTATAGACATCACCCCCCAAATTAAACACATTATTTCCAGTTCTTTTGGGCCTCTATTTTCAGACGGTTTGGCGTATTTCCTTGACGCCGGGGAGTCCTACAGGTGTTCCCGGGGAATGAGAGGCCTTTTGTGGGCCAGAAAGAGTGGGGAACCCTTGGAGCCCCTATTTTCAGACAGTTTGGCTTATTTCGGTGACGCCGGGGCGTCCATCAGGTCTTCCCGGGGAATGAGAGGCCTTTTGTGGCCATATGTCAACAAAAGAGTGGGGAAATGGAGCCCTCCGGTGGACTCCCGCTGCAAATGCACCCCCCAAATTAAATACATTAATTCCAGGCCTTTTGGGGCCCTATTTTCAGACGTTGTGGAGCCCTCCAGTGGACTCCCGCCTCCAATGCACCCCCATAATTATAGACATCACCCCCCCAAATTAAAGACATTATTTCCAGTTCTTTTGGGGCCCTATTTTCAGCCGGTTTGGCGTATTTCCTTGACGCCGGGGAGTCCTACAGGTGTTCCCGGGGAATGAGAGGCCTTTTGTGGGCCAGAAAGAGTGGGGAACCCTTGGAGCCCCTATTTTCAGACAGTTTGCCGTATTTCGGTGACGCCGGGGCGTCCATCAGGTCTTCCCGGGGAATGTGAGGCCTTTCGTGGGCCATATTTTCAGACAGATTGGCCTGTTTCAGTGACGCCGAGGCGTCCATCAGGTCTTCCCGGGGAGTGTGAGGCCTTTTGGGGCCCTATTTTCAGACAGAAAAAAAAGAAAAGTAACCCTTACACTACAAAGGACAGCGGGGAAACGCCCCCCCCAGCAAAGTCACAGGGGAAGTGGGGTAGACAAGTGGAGAGTGTCTGGGGAAAAGTCCACAAAATGATCAAAAATCACACACAGGTACGAGTGCCACAAGTCCCGCCGCGTCCCACCCGAGTCCGAGGTGCCCCCCACATGCCCAAAACGCACCCAGCAAAGGCGCACTGTGAGTGGGGAAGAAAAGTTGGAAAAGTGGGCAAAAGTCCGGAAAAATGACCAAAAACCACACCCAGGTTAGAGCCCCACACGTCCTGCAGTCGCACCCGAGTCCTGGGATGCCCAACATGTCCAAAAAAATCAAAAAAAGCCCAAAAAATCAAAAAAATCCCCGGGCCGTATCTTGGACGCCGGCGTACCGCGTTCGGCCCTCGTGCCGTAGTTTGGCGACCGATTGTAAAAATTTGCCGCGACCGGCTAGTTTTTTTCCTTGGAGTAAATAGAGAGTAGATCCAGCAGAAAATATGCACTATAAACAAAGAGAGGGGGTTTGGAGGGGGGCAAAAACGCCCTCTTGGAACTTTTGCAGCAGCACACATCAAACTAGCGGGGAGAAGGCATGCATAGCAAAAGGCCACGAAATGATCCAAAATCACACCCAGGTTCGAGTCCCACAAGTCCCGCCGCGTTCCACCAGGGTTCCGGGGTGCCTGACATGTCCACGACGCACCCAGCAAAGGCGCACTGTGATTGGGAAGAAAAGTTGGGAAAGTGGGCAAAAGTCCCGAATTTTATCCAAAATTATACCCAGGTTCGAGTCCCACAAGTCCCGCCGCGTTCCACCAGTGTCTCGGGGTGCCTACAATGTCCACAACGCACCCAGCAAAGGCATCACACCCAGGTTCGAGTCCCACAAGTCCCGCCGCGTTCCACCAGGGTTCCGGGGTGCCTGACATGTCCACGACGCACCCAGCAAAGGCGCACTGTGATTGGGAAGAAAAGTTGGGAAAGTGGGCAAAAGTCCCGAATTTTATCCAAAATTATACCCAGGTTCGAGTCCCACAAGTCCCGCCGCGTTCCACCAGTGTCTCGGGGTGCCTACAATGTCCACAACGCACCCAGCAAAGGCATCACACCCAGGTTCGAGTCCCACAAGTCCCGCCGCGTTCCACCAGGGTTCCGGGGTGCCTGACATGTCCACGACGCACCCAGCAAAGGTGCACTGTGATTGGGAAGAAAAGTTGGGAAAGTGGGCAAAAGTCCCGAATTTGGTCCAAAATCACACCCAGGTTCGAGTCCCACAAGTCCCGCCGCGTTCCACCAGGGTTCCGGGGTGCCTACAATGTCCACAACTTACCCAGCAAAGGCGCACTGTGATTGGGAAGAAAAGTTGGGAAAGTGGGCAAAAGTCCCGAATTTGGTCCAAAATCACACCCAGGTTCGAGTCCCACAAGTCCCGCCGCGTTCCACCAGGGTTCCGGGGTGCCTACAATGTCCACAACGCACCCAGCAAAGGCGCACTGTGATTGGGAAGAAAAGTTGGGAAAGTGGGCAAAAGTCCCGAATTTGGTCCAAAATCACACCCAGGTTCGAGTCCCACAAGTCCCGCCGCGTTCCACCAGGGTTCCGGGGTGCCTACAATGTCCACAACGCACCCAGCAAAGGCGCACTGTGATTGGGAAGAAAAGTTGGGAAAGTGGGCAAAAGTCCCGAATTTGGTCCAAAATCACACCCAGGTTCGAGTCCCACAAGTCCCGCCGCGTTCCACCAGTGTCTCGGGGTGCCTACAATGTCCACAACTCACCCAGCAAAGGCGCACTGTGATTGGGAAGAAAAGTTGGGAAAGTGGGCAAAAGTCCCGAATTTGGTCCAAAATCACACCCAGGTTCGAGTCCCACAAGTCCCGCCGCGTTCCACCAGTGTCTCGGGGTGCCTACAATGTCCACAACGCACCCAGCAAAGGCGCACTGTGATTGGGAAGAAAAGTTGGGAAAGTGGGCAAAAGTCCCGAATTTGGTCCAAAATCACACCCAGGTTCGAGTCCCACAAGTCCCGCCGCGTTCCACCAGGGTTCCGGGGTGCCTACAATGTCCACAACGCACCCAGCAAAGGCGCACTGTGATTGGGAAGAAAAGTTGGGAAAGTGGGCAAAAGTCCCAAATTTGGTCCAAAATCACACCCAGGTTCGAGTCCCACAAGTCCCGCCGCGTTCCACCAGGGTTCCGGGGTGCCTACAATGTCCACAACGCACCCAGCAAAGGCGCACTGTGATTGGGAAGAAAAGTTGGGAAAGTGGGCAAAAGTCCCGAATTTGGTCCAAAATCACACCCAGGTTCGAGTCCCACAAGTCCCGCCGCGTTCCACCAGGGTTCCGGGGTGCCTACAATGTCCACAACGCACCCAGCAAAGGCGCACTGTGATTGGGAAGAAAAGTTGGGAAAGTGGGCAAAAGTCCCAAATTTGGTCCAAAATCACACCCAGGTTCGAGTCCCACAAGTCCCGCCGCGTTCCACCAGGGTTCCGGGGTGCCTACAATGTCCACAACGCACCCAGCAAAGGCGCACTGTGATTGGGAAGAAAAGTTGGGAAAGTGGGCAAAAGTCCCGAATTTGGTCCAAAATCACACCCAGGTTCGAGTCCCACAAGTCCCGCCGCGTTCCACCAGGGTTCCGGGGTGCCTACAATGTCCACAACGCACCCAGCAAAGGCGCACTGTGATTGGGAAGAAAAGTTGGGAAAGTGGGCAAAAGTCCCAAATTTGGTCCAAAATCACACCCAGGTTCGAGTCCCACAAGTCCCGCCGCGTTCCACCAGGGTTCCGGGGTGCCTACAATGTCCACAACGCACCCAGCAAAGGCGCACTGTGATTGGGAAGAAAAGTTGGGAAAGTGGGCAAAAGTCCCGAATTTGGTCCAAAATCACACCCAGGTTCGAGTCCCACAAGTCCCGCCGCGTTCCACCAGGGTTCCGGGGTGCCTACAATGTCCACAACTTACCCAGCAAAGGCGCACTGTGATTGGGAAGAAAAGTTGGGAAAGTGGGCAAAAGTCCCGAATTTGGTCCAAAATCACACCCAGGTTCGAGTCCCACAAGTCCCGCCGCGTTCCACCAGGGTTCCGGGGTGCCTACAATGTCCACAACTTACCCAGCAAAGGCGCACTGTGATTGGGAAGAAAAGTTGGGAAAGTGGGCAAAAGTCCCGAATTTGGTCCAAAATCACACCCAGGTTCGAGTCCCACAAGTCCCGCCGCGTTCCACCAGGGTTCCGGGGTGCCTACAATGTCCACAACGCACCCAGCAAAGGCGCACTGTGATTGGGAAGAAAAGTTGGGAAAGTGGGCAAAAGTCCCGAATTTGGTCCAAAATCACACCCAGGTTCGAGTCCCACAAGTCCCGCCGCGTTCCACCAGGGTTCCGGGGCGCCTACAATGTCCACAACGCACCCAGCAAAGGCGCACTGTGATTGGGAAGAAAAGTTGGGAAAGTGGGCAAAAGTCCCGAATTTGGTCCAAAATCACACCCAGGTTCGAGTCCCACAAGTCCCGCCGCGTTCCACCAGGGTTCCGGGGTGCCTACAATGTCCACAACGCACCCAGCAAAGGCGCACTGTGATTGGGAAGAAAAGTTGGGAAAGTGGGCAAAAGTCCCGAATTTGGTCCAAAATCACACCCAGGTTCGAGTCCCACAAGTCCCGCCGCGTTCCACCAGTGTCTCGGGGTGCCTACAATGTCCACAACGCACCCAGCAAAGGCGCACTGTGAGTGGGCAAGAAAAGTTGGGAAAGTGGGCAAAAGTCCCGAATTTGGTCCAAAATCACACCCAGGTTCGAGTCCCACAAGTCCCGCCGCGTTCCACCAGGGTTCCGGGGTGCCTACAATGTCCACGACGCACCCAGCAAAGGTGCACTGTGATTGGGAAGAAAAGTTGGGAAAGTGGGCAAAAGTCCCGGATTTGGTCCAAAATCACACCCAGGTTCGAGTCCCACAAGTCCCGCCGCGTTCCACCAGGGTTCCGGGGTGCCTGACATGTCCACGACGCACCCAGCAAAGGTGCACTGTGATTGGGAAGAAAAGTTGGGAAAGTGGGCAAAAGTCCCGAATTTGATCCAAAATCACACCCAGGTTAGAGTCCCACAAGTCCCGCCGCGTTCCACCAGGGTTCCGGGGTGCCTACAATGTCCACGACGCACCCAGCAAAGGTGCACTGTGATTGGGAAGAAAAGTTGGGAAAGTGGGCAAAAGTCCCGAATTTGGTCCAAAATCACACCCAGGTTCGAGTCCCACAAGTCCCGCCGCGTTCCACCAGTGTCTCGGGGTGCCTACAATGTCCACAACGCACCCAGCAAAGGCGCACTGTGATTGGGAAGAAAAGTTGGGAAAGTGGGCAAAAGTCCCGAATTTGGTCCAAAATCACACCCAGGTTCGAGTCCCGCAAGTCCCGCCGCGTTCCACCAGTGTCTCGGGGTGCCTACAATGTCCACAACGCACCCAGCAAAGGCGCACTGTGATTGGGAAGAAAAGTTGGGAAAGTGGGCAAAAGTCCCGAATTTGGTCCAAAATCACACCCAGGTTCGAGTCCCACAAGTCCCGCCGCGTTCCACCAGGGTTCCGGGGTGCCTACAATGTCCACAACGCACCCAGCAAAGGCGCACTGTGATTGGGAAGAAAAGTTGGGAAAGTGGGCAAAAGTCCCGAATTTGGTCCAAAATCACACCCAGGTTCGAGTCCCACAAGTCCCGCCGCGTTCCACCAGTGTCTCGGGGTGCCTACAATGTCCACAACGCACCCAGCAAAGGCGCACTGTGATTGGGAAGAAAAGTTGGGAAAGTGGGCAAAAGTCCCGAATTTGGTCCAAAATCACACCCAGGTTCGAGTCCCACAAGTCCCGCCGCGTTCCACCAGGGTCTCGGGGTGCCTACAATGTCCACAACGCACCCAGCAAAGGCGCACTGTGATTGGGAAGAAAAGTTGGGAAAGTGGGCAAAAGTCCCGAATTTGATCCAAAATTATGCCCGGGTTGGAGTACCACGAGTCCGGCCGCGTTCCACCGGTGTCCCGGGGGTGCCTGGCATGTCCACCACTTACCCAGCAAAGGCGCACTGTGATTGGGAAGAAAAGTTGGGAAAGTGGGCAAAAGTCCCGAATTTGATCCAAAATTATGCCCGGGTTGGAGTACCACGAGTCCGGCCGCGTTCCACCGGTGTCCCGGGGGTGCCTGGCATGTCCACCACTTACCCAGCAAAGGCGCACTGTGATTCAGAAGAAAAGTTGGGAAAGTGTGGAAAAAAAGGACCGGGAAATATCCAAAATTATGCCCGGGTTGGAGTACCACGAGTCCGGCCGCGTTCCACCGGTGTCCCGGGGGTGCCTGCCATGTCCACAACTTACCCAGCAAAGGCGCACTGTGATTCAGAAGAAAAGTTGGGAAAGTGGGGAAAAAAAGGACCGGGAAATATCCAAAATTATGCCCGGGTTGGAGTACCACGAGTCCGGCCGCGTTCCACCGGTGTCCCGGGGGTGCCTGCCATGTCCACAACTTACCCAGCAAAGGCGCACTGTGATTCAGAAGAAAAGTTGGGAAAGTGGGGAAAAAAAGGACCGGAAAATATCCAAAATTATGCCCGGGTTGGAGTACCACGAGTCCGGCCGCGTTCCACCGGTGTCCCGGGGGTGCCTGGCACGTCCACAACTTACCCAGCAAAGGCGCACTGTCAGTGGGGAAGACCAAACATGTCTCGGATTTTTTCCAAGTACCTTAACGAGAGAGGCTAAAAAGCACCTGTTTTTACCTTCTCTCGTTGTTGTACTTAGAAAAAAAACGAGAAAATAAAAAATCTGGGTTTTTTTCTAAGTACCTTAACGAGAGAGGCTAAAAAAAACCATTTTTTACCTTCTCTCGTTGTTGTACTTAGAAAAAAAACGAGAAAAAAAATTTTCCCCATTCATTTCAATGGGAGTTCATTTTTTTTTTGGGATTTTTTCTAAGTACCTTAACGAGAGAGGCTTAATTTTTCACCTACTTTTTACCTTCTCTCGATTTTTCGTTTTTTACCTGGTCGACCAAAACACCTCCATCTCGTTACTATGTGCACCATGTCTGACAGGCTGAAATCACAGGGAACGCGTCCGAGTCAAAGTGAGCTATTTTCGGACACAAATATGGTGTTTTTCCCCTCTATCCTCTGGTTCTTTTTTCAAACTGATCTTCCAGCATCTGAGCGACAGGGGCTCATGCAGACACCTGTGTCCGCCCGAGGGGCGCCTTCCCGGACACATATATGGTGCTTCCCCCCTCTTTACCCCGGTCCTTTTTCAAACTGATCTTCCAGCATCTGAGCGACAGGGGCTCATGCAGACACCTGTGTCCGCCCGAGGGGCGCCTTCCCGGACACATATATGGTGCTTCCCCCCTCTTTACCCCGGTCCTTTTTCAAACTGATCTTCCAGCATCTGAGCGACAGGGGCTCATGCAGACACCTGTGTCCGCCCGAGGGGCGCCTTCCCGGACACATATATGGTGCTTCCCCCCTCTTTACCCCGGTCCTTTTTCAAACTGATCTTCCAGCATCTGAGCGACAGGGGCTCATGCAGACACCTGTGTCCGCCCGAGGGGCGCCTTCCCGGACACATATATGGTGCTTCCCCCCTCTTTACCCCGGTCCTTTTTCAAACTGCTCTTCCAGCTTCTGAGCGACAGGGGCTCATGCAGACACCTGTGTCCGCCTAAGGGGCGCTATCTCGGACACATTTTCAACTTTTCCCGCATGAATGAAATCCTGGAACTGATTCCACCCAGGTACTTAGGGCTTCCAGGGCTTGAGCGACAGGGGCTCTGTCCGGAGCGTGTGTCCGCCTAGGG
>NW_027316588.1:220000-227500 GCF_033978685.3 Nerophis lumbriciformis | reverse complement strand
CTAGCTGGAAGTCCAAAAAAAAGGCGTGAATTTGACTAAGTGTCTAGGAGGATGTCCCTTTAAGAAGGCCGACGTCCCTTGGTTCTCCACCTGGGTACAGAACGCCAAATTAGTCCCTCTCCTAGCTGGAAGTCCAAAAAAAAAGGCGTGAATTTGACTAAGTGTCTAGGAGGATGTCCCTTTAAGAAGGCCGACGTCCCTTGGTTCTCCACCTGGGTCTGGAACGCCAAATTAGTCCCTCTCCTCGCTGGAAGTCCAAAAAAAAAGGCGTGAATTTGACTAAGTGCCTAGGAGCATTTCCCTTTAAGAAGGCCGACGTGCTATGGTTCTCCACCTGGGTCAGGAAAGCAAAATTGTCCCTCTCCTCGCTGGAAGTCCAAAAAAAAGGCGTGAATTTGACTAAGTGCCTAGGAGCATTTCCCTTTAAGAAGGCCGACGTGCTATGGTTCTCCACCTGGGTCAGGAAAGCAAAATTGTCCCTCTCCTCGCTGGAAGTCCAAAAAAAAGGCGGAAATTTGACTAAGTGCCTAGGAGGATGTCCCTTTAAGAAGGCTGACCTGCTATGGTTCTCCACCCGGGTACGGAAAGCAAAATTAGTCCCTCTCCTCGCTGGAAGTCCAAAAAAAAGGCGTGAATTTGACTAAGTGCCTAGGAGGATGTCCCTTTAAGAAGGCCGACGTGCTATGGTTCTCCACCTGGGTCAGGAAAGCAAAATTGTCCCTCTCCTCGCTGGAAGTCCAAAAAAAAGGCGTGAATTTGACTAAGTGCCTAGGAGCATTTCCCTTTAAGAAGGCCGACGTGCTATGGTTCTCCACCTGGGTCAGGAAAGCAAAATTGTCCCTCTCCTCGCTGGAAGTCCAAAAAAAAGGCGTGAATTTGACTAAGTGCCTAGGAGCATTTCCCTTTAAGAAGGCCGACGTGCTATGGTTCTCCACCTGGGTCAGGAAAGCAAAATTGTCCCTCTCCTCGCTGGAAGTCCAAAAAAAAGGCGTGAATTTTTGGGGCCCTATAATTAGTCCCTCTCCTAGCTGGAAGTCCAAAAAAAAAGGCGTGAATTTGACTAAGTGCCTAGGAGGATGTCCCTTTAAGAAGGCCGACGTGCCTTGGTTCTACACCTGGGTACGGAACGCCAAATTAGTCCCTCTCCTCGCTGGAAGTCCAAAAAAAAGGCGTGAATTTGACTAAGTGCCTAGGAGGATGTCCCTTTAAGAAGGCTGACCTGCTATGGTTCTCCACCCGGGTACGGAAAGCAAAATTAGTCCCTCTCCTCGCTGGAAGTCCAAAAAAAAGGCGTAAATTTGACTAAGTGCCTAGGAGGATGTCCCTTAAAGAAGGCCGACGTGCTATGGTTCTCCACCTGGGTCTGGAACGCCAAATTAGTCCCTCTCCTCGCTGGAAGTCCAAAAAAAAGGCGTGAATTTGACTAAGTGCCTAGGAGGATGTCCCTTTAAGAAGGCCGACGTGCTATGGTTCTCCACCTGGGTCAGGAAAGCAAAATTGTCCCTCTCCTCGCTGGAAGTCCAAAAAAAAGGCGTGAATTTGACTAAGTGCCTAGGAGCATTTCCCTTTAAGAAGGCCGACGTGCTATGGTTCTCCACCCGGGTACGGAAAGCAAAATTAGTCCCTCTCCTCGCTGGAAGTCCAAAAAAAAGGCGTAAATTTGACTAAGTGCCTAGGAGGATGTCCCTTTAAGAAGGCTGACCTGCTATGGTTCTCCACCCGGGTGCGGAAAGCAAAATTAGTCCCTCTCCTCGCTGGAAGTCCAAAAAAAAGGCGGAAATTTGACTAAGTGCCTAGGAGCATTTCCCTTTAAGAAGGCCGACCTGCTATGGTTCTCCACCCGGGTCCGGAACTCAAAATTAGTCCCTCTCCTAGTTGGAAGTCATCAAAAAAAGGCGGAAATTTGACTAAGTGCCATCATTTTAGAGTACCAGGACTATAGCTGGGGAATTGGAGCCCTCTGGTGGACACTCGCTGCAAATGCACCCTGAATTAAACACATTATTTCCAGTTCTTTTGGTGTTCCCGGGGAATGAGAGGCCTTTTGTGGGCCAGAAAGAGTGGGGGACCCTTGGAGCCCCTATTTTCAGACAGTTTGGCTTATTTCGGTGACGCCGGGGCGTCCATCAGGTCTTCCCGGGGAATGAGAGGCCTTTTGTGGCCATATGTCAACAAAAGAGTGGGGAAATGGAGCCCTCCGGTGGACTCCCGCTGCAAATGCACCCCCCAAATTAAAGACATTAATTCCAGGCCTTTTGGGGCCCTATATTCAGACGGTGTGTAGCCCTCCAGTGGACTCCCGCCTCCAATGCACCCCCCAAATTAAAGGCATCACCCCCCAAATTAAAGGCATCATTTCCAGTTCTTTTGGGGCCCTATTTTCAGACAGTTTGGCGGATTTCCTTGACGCCGGGGAGTCCTACAGGTGTTCCCGGGGAATGAGAGGCCTTTTGTGGGCCAGAAAGAGTGGGGAACCCTTGGAGCCCCTATTTTCAGACAGTTTGGCTTATTTCGGTGACGCCGGGGCGTCCATCAGGTCTTCCCGGGGAATGAGAGGCCTTTTGTGGCCATATGTCAACAAAAGAGTGGGGAAATGGAGCCCTCCGGTGGACTCCCGCTGCAAATGCACCCCCCAAATTAAAGACATTAATTCCAGGCCTTTTGGGGCCCTATATTCAGACGGTGTGTAGCCCTCCAGTGGACTCCCGCCTCCAATGCACCCCCCAAATTAAAGGCATCACCCCCCAAATTAAAGGCATCATTTCCAGTTCTTTTGGGGCCCTATTTTCAGACAGTTTGGCGGATTTCCTTGACGCCGGGGAGTCCTACAGGTGTTCCCGGGGAATGAGAGGCCTTTTGTGGGCCAGAAAGAGTGGGGAACCCTTGGAGCCCCTATTTTCAGACAGTTTGGCTTATTTCGGTGACGCCGGGGCGTCCATCAGGTCTTCCCGGGGAATGAGAGGCCTTTTGTGGCCATATGTCAACAAAAGAGTGGGGAAATGGAGCCCTCCGGTGGACTCCCGCTGCAAATGCACCCCCCAAATTAAATACATTAATTCCAGGCCTTTTGGGGCCCTATATTCAGACGGTGTGGAGCCCTCCAGTGGACTCCCGCCTCCAATGCACCCCCATAATTATAGACATCACCCCCCAAATTAAACACATTATTTCCAGTTCTTTTGGGCCCCTATTTTCAGCCGGTTTGGCGTATTTCCTTGACGCCGGGGAGTCCTACAGGTGTTCCCGGGGAATGAGAGGCCTTTTGTGGGCCAGAAAGAGTGGGGAACCCTTGGAGCCCCTATTTTCAGACAGTTTGCCGTATTTCGGTGACGCCGGGGCGTCCGTCAGGTCTTCCCGGGGAATGTGAGGCCTTTCGTGGGCCATATTTTCAGACAGATTGGCCTGTTTCAGTGACGCCGAGGCGTCCATCAGGTCTTCCCGGGGAGTGTGAGGCCTTTTGGGGCCCTATTTTCAGACAGAAAAAAAAGAAAAGTAACCCTTACACTACAAAGGACAGCGGGGAAACGCCCCCCCCAGCAAAGTCACAGGGGAAGTGGGGTAGACAAGTGGAGAGTGTCTGGGGAAAAGTCCACAAAATGATCAAAAATCACACCCAGGTACGAGTGCCACAAGTCCCGCCGCGTTCCACCAGTGTCACGGGGTGCCTGACATGTCCAAAACGCACCCAGCAAAGGCGCACTGTGATTGGGAAGAAAAGTTGGAAAAGTGGGCAAAAGTCCGGAAAAATGACCAAAAACCACACCCAGGTTAGAGCCCCACACGTCCTGCAGTCGCACCCGAGTCCTGGGATGCCCAACATGTCCAAAAAAATCAAAAAAAGCCCAAAAAATCAAAAAAATCCCCGGGCCGTATCTTGGACGCCGGCGTACCGCGTTCGGCCCTCGTGCCGTAGTTTGGCGACCGATTGTAAAAATTTGCCGCGACCGGCTAGTTTTTTTCCTTGGAGTAAATAGAGAGTAGATCCAGCAGAAAATATGCACTATAAACAAAGAGAGGGAGTTTGGAGGGGGGCAAAAACGCCCTCTTGGAACTTAGTCCCGCCGCGTTCCACCAGGGTTCCGGGGTGCCTGACATGTCCACGACGCACCCAGCAAAGGCGCACTGTGATTGGGAAGAAAAGTTGGGAAAGTGGGCAAAAGTCCCAAATTTGATTCAAAATCACACCCAGGTTCGAGTCCCACAAGTCCCGCCGCGTTCCACCAGGGTTCCGGGGTGCCTGACATGTCCACGACGCACCCAGCAAAGGCGCACTGTGATTGGGAAGAAAAGTTGGGAAAGTGGGCAAAAGTCCCGAATTTGGTCCAAAATCACACCCAGGTTCGAGTCCCACAAGTCCCGCCGCGTTCCACCAGGGTTCCGGGGTGCCTACAATGTCCACAACGCACCCAGCAAAGGCGCACTGTGATTGGGAAGAAAAGTTGGGAAAGTGGGCAAAAGTCCCGAATTTGGTCCAAAATCACACCCAGGTTCGAGTCCCACAAGTCCCGCCGCGTTCCACCAGTGTCTCGGGGTGCCTACAATGTCCACAACGCACCCAGCAAAGGCGCACTGTGATTGGGAAGAAAAGTTGGGAAAGTGGGCAAAAGTCCCGAATTTGGTCCAAAATCACACCCAGGTTCGAGTCCCACAAGTCCCGCCGCGTTCCACCAGGGTTCCGGGGTGCCTACAATGTCCACAACGCACCCAGCAAAGGCGCACTGTGATTGGGAAGAAAAGTTGGGAAAGTGGGCAAAAGTCCCGAATTTGGTCCAAAATCACACCCAGGTTCGAGTCCCACAAGTCCCGCCGCGTTCCACCAGTGTCTCGGGGTGCCTACAATGTCCACAACTTACCCAGCAAAGGCGCACTGTGATTGGGAAGAAAAGTTGGGAAAGTGGGCAAAAGTCCCGAATTTGGTCCAAAATCACCCAAAATCACACCCAGGTTCGAGTCCCACAAGTCCCGCCGCGTTCCACCAGGGTTCCGGGGTGCCTACAATGTCCACAACGCACCCAGCAAAGGCGCACTGTGATTGGGAAGAAAAGTTGGGAAAGTGGGCAAAAGTCCCGAATTTGGTCCAAAATCACACCCAGGTTCGAGTCCCACAAGTCCCGCCGCGTTCCACCAGTGTCTCGGGGTGCCTACAATGTCCACAACTCACCCAGCAAAGGCGCACTGTGATTGGGAAGAAAAGTTGGGAAAGTGGGCAAAAGTCCCGAATTTGGTCCAAAATCACACCCAGGTTCGAGTCCCACAAGTCCCGCCGCGTTCCACCAGGGTTCAGGGGCGCCTACAATGTCCACAACTTACCCAGCAAAGGCGCACTGTGATTGGGAAGAAAAGTTGGGAAAGTGGGCAAAAGTCCCGAATGTGGTCCAAAATCACACCCAGGTTCGAGTCCCACAAGTCCCGCCGCGTTCCACCAGGGTTCCGGGGTGCCTACAATGTCCACGACGCACCCAGCAAAGGCGCACTGTGATTGGGAAGAAAAGTTGGGAAAGTGGGCAAAAGTCCCGAATTTGGTCCAAAATCACACCCAGGTTCGAGTCCCACAAGTCCCGCCGCGTTCCACCAGGGTTCCGGGGTGCCTACAATGTCCACAACGCACCCAGCAAAGGCGCACTGTGATTGGGAAGAAAAGTTGGGAAAGTGGGCAAAAGTCCCGAATTTGGTCCAAAATCACACCCAGGTTCGAGTCCCACAAGTCCCGCCGCGTTCCACCGGTGTCCCGGGGGTGCCTGGCATGTCCACAACTTACCCAGCAAAGGCGCACTGTGATTGGGAAGAAAAGTTGGGAAAGTGGGCAAAAGTCCCGAATTTGGTCCAAAATCACACCCAGGTTCGAGTCCCACAAGTCCCGCCGCGTTCCACCAGGGTTCCGGGGTGCCTACAATGTCCACAACGCACCCAGCAAAGGCGCACTGTGATTGGGAAGAAAAGTTGGGAAAGTGGGCAAAAGTCCCGAATTTGGTCCAAAATCACACCCAGGTTCGAGTCCCGCAAGTCCCGCCGCGTTCCACCAGGGTTCCGGGGTGCCTACAATGTCCACAACGCACCCAGCAAAGGCGCACTGTGATTGGGAAGAAAAGTTGGGAAAGTGGGCAAAAGTCCCGAATTTGGTCCAAAATTATGCCCGGGTTGGAGTCCCACAAGTCCCGCCGCGTTCCACCAGGGTTCCGGGGTGCCTACAATGTCCACGACGCACCCAGCAAAGGCGCACTGTGATTGGGAAGAAAAGTTGGGAAAGTGGGCAAAAGTCCCGAATTTGGTCCAAAATCACACCCAGGTTCGAGTCCCACAAGTCCCGCCGCGTTCCACCAGGGTTCCGGGGTGCCTACAATGTCCACAACGCACCCAGCAAAGGCGCACTGTGATTGGGAAGAAAAGTTGGGAAAGTGGGCAAAAGTCCCGAATTTGGTCCAAAATCACACCCAGGTTCGAGTCCCACAAGTCCCGCCGCGTTCCACCAGGGTTCCGGGGCGCCTACAATGTCCACGACGCACCCAGCAAAGGCGCACTGTGATTGGGAAGAAAAGTTGGGAAAGTGGGCAAAAGTCCCGAATTTGGTCCAAAATCACACCCAGGTTCGAGTCCCACAAGTCCCGCCGCGTTCCACCAGGGTTCCGGGGTGCCTACAATGTCCACGACGCACCCAGCAAAGGCGCACTGTGATTGGGAAGAAAAGTTGGGAAAGTGGGCAAAAGTCCCGAATTTGGTCCAAAATCACACCCAGGTTCGAGTCCCACAAGTCCCGCCGCGTTCCACCAGTGTCTCGGGGGTGCCTACAATGTCCACAACTTACCCAGCAAAGGCGCACTGTGATTGGGAAGAAAAGTTGGGAAAGTGGGCAAAAGTCCCGAATTTGATCCAAAATTATGCCCGGGTTGGAGTACCACGAGTCCGGCCGCGTTCCACCGGTGTCCCGGGGGTGCCTGGCATGTCCACAACTTACCCAGCAAAGGCGCACTGTGATTGGGAAGAAAAGTTGGGAAAGTGGGCAAAAGTCCCGAATTTGATCCAAAATTATGCCCGGGTTGGAGTACCACGAGTCCGGCCGCGTTCCACCGGTGTCCCGGGGGTGCCTGCCATGTCCACGACGCACCCAGCAAAGGCGCACTGTGATTGGGAAGAAAAGTTGGGAAAGTGGGCAAAAGTCCCGAATTTGATCCAAAATTATGCCCGGGTTGGAGTACCACGAGTCCGGCCGCGTTCCACCGGTGTCCCGGGGGTGCCTGCCATGTCCACAACTTACCCAGCAAAGGCGCACTGTGATTGGGAAGAAAAGTTGGGAAAGTGGGCAAAAGTCCCGAATTTGATCCAAAATTATGCCCGGGTTGGAGTACCACGAGTCCGGCCGCGTTCCACCGGTGTCCCGGGGGTGCCTGCCATGTCCACAACTTACCCAGCAAAGGCGCACTGTGATTCAGAAGAAAAGTTGGGAAAGTGGGGAAAAAAAGGACCGGAAAATATCCAAAATTATGCCCGGGTTGGAGTACCACG
>NW_027316588.1:190000-207500 GCF_033978685.3 Nerophis lumbriciformis | reverse complement strand
GAAGTCCAAAAAAAAGGCGTGAATTTGACTAAGTGTCTAGGAGCATTTCCCTTTAAGAAGGCCGACGTGCTATGGTTCTCCACCTGGGTACGGAACGCCAAATTAGTCCCTCTCCTAGCTGGAAGTAGTCAAAAAAAGGCGGAAATTTGACTAAGTGTCATTATTTTAGAGTACCAGGCCTCTATAGAAAAGTTTGGTTTTTTGTCTATGTGTCATCATTTTAGAGTACCAGGCCTCTATAGAAAAGTTTGGTTTTTTGTCTATGTGTCATCATTTTAGAGTACCAGGCCTCTATAGAAAAGTTTGGTAAATTTGACTAAGTGTCTAGGAGCATTTCCCTTTAAGAAGGCCGACCTGCTATGGTTCTCCACCTGGGTCAGGAAAGCAAAATTGTCCCTCTCCTCGCTGGAAGTCCAAAAAAAGGCGTGAATTTGACTAAGTGCCTAGGAGGATGTCCCTTTAAGAAGGCCGACGTGCTATGGTTCTCCACCTGGGTCAGGAAAGCAAAATTGTCCCTCTCCTCGCTGGAAGTCCAAAAAAAAGGCGTGAATTTGACTAAGTGCCTAGGAGCATTTCCCTTTAAGAAGGCCGACGTGCTATGGTTCTCCACCTGGGTCAGGAAAGCAAAATTGTCCCTCTCCTCGCTGGAAGTCCAAAAAAAAGGCGTAAATTTGACTAAGTGCCTAGGAGGATGTCCCTTAAAGAAGGCCGACGTGCTATGGTTCTCCACCTGGGTCTGGAACGCCAAATTAGTCCCTCTCCTCGCTGGAAGTCCAAAAAAAGGCGTGAATTTGACTAAGTGCCTAGGAGGATGTCCCTTTAAGAAGGCCGACGTGCTATGGTTCTCCACCTGGGTCAGGAAAGCAAAATTGTCCCTCTCCTCGCTGGAAGTCCAAAAAAAAGGCGTGAATTTGACTAAGTGCCTAGGAGCATTTCCCTTTAAGAAGGCCTACGTGCTATGGTTCTCCACCTGGGTCTGGAACGCCAAATTAGTCCCTCTCCTCGCTGGAAGTCCAAAAAAAGGCGGAAATTTGACTAAGTGCCTGGGAGGATGTCCCTTTAAGAAGGCCGACGTGCTATGGTTCTCCACCCGGGTCCGGAACTCAAAATTAGTCCCTCTCCTAGTTGGAAGTCATCAAAAAAAGGCGGAAATTTGACTAAGTGCCATCATTTTAGAGTACCAGGACTATAGTGGGGGAATTGGAGCCCTCTGGTGGACACTCGCTGCAAATGCACCCTGAATTAAAGACATTATTTCCAGTTCTTTTGGGGCCCTATTTTCAGGCGTAAATTTGACTAAGTGTCTAGGGGCATGTCCCTTTAAGAAGGCCGACGTGCTATGGTTCTCCACCTGGGTCTGGAACGCCAAATTAGTCCCTCTCCTCGCTGGAAGTCCAAAAAAAAAGGCGTGAATTTGACTAAGTGCCTAGGAGCATTTCCCTTTAAGAAGGCCGACGTGCTATGGTTCTCCACCTGGGTCAGGAAAGCAAAATTGTCCCTCTCCTCGCTGGAAGTCCAAAAAAAAGGCGTGAATTTGACTAAGTGCCTAGGAGCATTTCCCTTTAAGAAGGCCGACGTGCTATGGTTCTCCACCTGGGTCAGGAAAGCAAAATTGTCCCTCTCCTCGCTGGAAGTCCAAAAAAAAGGCGTGAATTTGACTAAGTGCCTAGGAGCATTTCCCTTTAAGAAGGCCGACGTGCTATGGTTCTCCACCTGGGTCAGGAAAGCAAAATTGTCCCTCTCCTCGCTGGAAGTCCAAAAAAAAGGCGTGAATTTGACTAAGTGCCTAGGAGGATGTCCCTTTAAGAAGGCCGACGTGCTATGGTTCTCCACCTGGGTCAGGAAAGCAAAATTGTCCCTCTCCTCGCTGGAAGTCCAAAAAAAAGGCGTGAATTTGACTAAGTGCCTAGGAGGATGTCCCTTTAAGAAGGCCGACGTGCTATGGTTCTCCACCTGGGTCTGGAACGCCAAATTAGTCCCTCTCCTCGCTGGAAGTCCAAAAAAAAGGCGTGAATTTGACTAAGTGCCTAGGAGGATGTCCCTTTAAGAAGGCCGACGTGCTATGGTTCTCCACCTGGGTCAGGAAAGCAAAATTGTCCCTCTCCTCGCTGGAAGTCCAAAAAAAAAGGTGTAAATTTGACTAAGTGCCTAGGAGGATGTCCCTTTAAGAAGGCCGACGTGCTATGGTTCTCCACCTGGGTCTGGAACGCCAAATTAGTCCCTCTCCTCGCTGGAAGTCCAAAAAAAAGGCGTGAATTTGACTAAGTGCCTAGGAGGATGTCCCTTTAAGAAGGCCGACGTGCTATGGTTCTCCACCTGGGTCAGGAAAGCAAAATTGTCCCTCTCCTCGCTGGAAGTCCAAAAAAAAGTCGTAAATTTGACTAAGTGCCTAGGAGGATGTCCCTTTAAGAAGGCCGACGTGCTATGGTTCTCCACCTGGGTCTGGAACGCCAAATTAGTCCCTCTCCTCGCTGGAAGTCCAAAAAAAAGGCGGAAATTTGACTAAGTGCCTAGGAGGATGTCCCTTTAAGAAGGCCGACGTGCTATGGTCCTCCACCTGGGTCAGGAACGCAAAATTGTCCCTCTCCTCGCTGGAAGTCCAAAAAAAAGGCGTGAATTTGACTAAGTGCCATCATTTTAGAGTACCAGGACTATAGTGGGGGAATTGGAGCCCTCTGGTGGACACTCGCTGCAAATGCACCCTGAATTAAAGACATTATTTCCAGTTCTTTTGGGGCCCTATTTTCAGGCGTAAATTTGACTAAGTGTCTAGGAGCATTTCCCTTTAAGAAGGCCGACCTGCTATGGTTCTCCACCTGGGTACGGAACGCCAAATTAGTCCCTCTCCTAGCTGGAAGTCCAAAAAAAAGGCGTGAATTTGACTAAGTGTCTAGGAGCATTTCCCTTTAAGAAGGCCGACGTGCTATGGTTCTCCACCCGGGTACGGAAAGCAAAATTAGTCCCTCTCCTCGCTGGAAGTCCAAAAAAAAGGTGTAAATTTGACTAAGTGCCTAGGAGGATGTCCCTTTAAGAAGGCCGACGTGCTATGGTCCTCCACCTGGGTCAGGAACGCAAAATTGTCCCTCTCCTCGCTGGAAGTCCAAAAAAAAGGCGTGAATTTGACTAAGTGCCTAGGAGGATGTCCCTTTAAGAAGGCTGACCTGCTATGGTTCTCCACCCGGGTACGGAAAGCAAAATTAGTCCCTCTCCTCGCTGGAAGTCCAAAAAAAAAGGCGTGAATTTGACTAAGTGTCTAGGAGGATGTCCCCTTAAGAAGGCCGACGTGCCTTGGTTCTCTACCTGGGTACGGAAAGCAAAATTGTCCCTCTCCTCGCTGGAAGTCCAAAAAAAAGGCGTAAATTTGACTAAGTGCCTAGGAGGATGTCCCTTTAAGAAGGCTGACCTGCTATGGTTCTCCACTTGGGTACGGAAAGCAAAATTAGTCCCTCTCCTCGCTGGAAGTCCAAAAAAAAGGAGTAAATTTGACTAAGTGCCTAGGAGGATGTCCCTTTAAGAAGGCTGACCTGCTATGGTTCTCCACCCGGGTACGGAAAGCAAAATTAGTCCCTCTCCTCGCTGGAAGTCCAAAAAAAAAGGTGTAAATTTGACTAAGTGCCTAGGAGGATGTCCCTTTAAGAAGGCCGACGTGCTATGGTCCTCCACCTGGGTCAGGAAAGCAAAATTGTCCCTCTCCTCGCTGGAAGTCCAAAAAAAAGGCGTGAATTTGACTAAGTGCCTAGGAGGATGTCCCTTTAAGAAGGCTGACCTGCTATGGTTCTCCACCCGGGTACGGAAAGCAAAATTAGTCCCTCTCCTCGCTGGAAGTCCAAAAAAAAAGGTGTAAATTTGACTAAGTGCCTAGGAGGATGTCCCTTTAAGAAGGCCGACCTGCTATGGTTCTCCACCCGGGTACGGAAAGCAAAATTAGTCCCTCTCCTAGTTGGAAGTCATCAAAAAAAGGCGGAAATTTGACTAAGTGCCATCATTTTAGAGTACCAGGACTATAGCTGGGGAATTGGAGCCCTCTGGTGGACACTCGCTGCAAATGCACCCTGAATTAAACACATTATTTCCAGTTCTTTTGGGGCCCTATAATTAGTCCCTCTCCTAGCTGGAAGTCCAAAAAAAAAGGCGTGAATTTGACTAAGTGTCTAGGAGCATTTCCCTTTAAGAAGGCCGACGTGCTATGGTTCTCCACCTGGGTCAGGAACGCCAAATTAGTCCCTCTCCTCGCTGGAAGTCCAAAAAAAAGGCGTGAATTTGACTAAGTGCCTAGGAGGATGTCCCTTTAAGAAGGCTGACCTGCTATGGTTCTCCACCCGGGTACGGAAAGCAAAATTAGTCCCTCTCCTCGCTGGAAGTCCAAAAAAAAGGAGTAAATTTGACTAAGTGCCTAGGAGGATGTCCCTTTAAGAAGGCTGACCTGCTATGGTTCTCCACCCGGGTACGGAAAGCAAAATTAGTCCCTCTCCTCGCTGGAAGTCCAAAAAAAAGGCGTAAATTTGACTAAGTGCCTAGGAGGATGTCCCTTTAAGAAGGCCGACGTGCTATGGTTCTCCACCTGGGTCAGGAAAGCAAAATTGTCCCTCTCCTCGCTGGAAGTCCAAAAAAAAGGCGTGAATTTGACTAAGTGCCTAGGAGGATGTCCCTTTAAGAAGGCCGACCTGCTATGGTTCTCCACCCGGGTCAGGAAAGCAAAATTAGTCCCTCTCCTCGCTGGAAGTCCAAAAAAAAGGCGTAAATTTGACTAAGTGCCTAGGAGGATGTCCCTTAAAGAAGGCCGACGTGCTATGGTTCTCCACCTGGGTCTGGAACGCCAAATTAGTCCCTCTCCTCGCTGGAAGTCCAAAAAAAAGGCGGAAATTTGACTAAGTGCCTAGGAGGATGTCCCTTTAAGAAGGCCGACGTGCTATGGTTCTCCACCCGGGTCCGGAACTCAAAATTAGTCCCTCTCCTAGTTGGAAGTCATCAAAAAAAGGCGGAAATTTGACTAAGTGCCATCATTTTAGAGTACCAGGACTATAGTGGGGGAATTGGAGCCCTCTGGTGGACACTCGCTGCAAATGCACCCTGAATTAAAGACATTATTTCCAGTTCTTTTGGGGCCCTATTTTCAGGCGTAAATTTGACTAAGTGTCTAGGGGCATGTCCCTTTAAGAAGGCCGACCTGCTATGGTTCTCCACCTGGGTCTGGAACGCCAAATTAGTCCCTCTCCTCGCTGGAAGTCCAAAAAAAAGGCGTGAATTTGACTAAGTGCCTAGGAGGATGTCCCTTTAAGAAGGCCGACGTGCTATGGTCCTCCACCTGGGTCAGGAACGCAAAATTGTCCCTCTCCTCGCTGGAAGTCCAAAAAAAAGGTGTAAATTTGACTAAGTGCCTAGGAGGATGTCCCTTTAAGAAGGCCGACGTGCTATGGTCCTCCACCTGGGTCAGGAACGCAAAATTGTCCCTCTCCTCGCTGGAAGTCCAAAAAAAAGGTGTAAATTTGACTAAGTGCCTAGGAGGATGTCCCTTTAAGAAGGCCGACGTGCTATGGTCCTCCACCTGGGTCAGGAACGCAAAATTGTCCCTCTCCTCGCTGGAAGTCCAAAAAAAAGGTGTAAATTTGACTAAGTGCCTAGGAGGATGTCCCTTTAAGAAGGCCGACGTGCTATGGTCCTCCACCTGGGTCAGGAACGCAAAATTAGTCCCTCTCCTCGCTGGAAGTCCAAAAAAAAGGCGGAAATTTGACTAAGTGCCATCATTTTAGAGTACCAGGCCTCTATAGAAAAGTTTGGTTTTTTGTCTATGTGTCATCATTTTAGAGTACCAGGGCTCTATAGAAAAGTTTGGTAAATTTGACTAAGTGTCTAGGAGCATTTCCCTTTAAGAAGGCCGACCTGCTATGGTTCTCCACCCGGGTACGGAAAGCAAAATTAGTCCCTCTCCTCGCTGGAAGTCCAAAAAAAAAGGCGTGAATTTGACTAAGTGCCTAGGAGGATGTCCCTTTAAGAAGGCTGACCTGCTATGGTTCTCCACCCGGGTACGGAAAGCAAAATTAGTCCCTCTCCTCGCTGGAAGTCCAAAAAAAAGGCGTAAGTTTGACTAAGTGCCTAGGAGGATGTCCCTTTAAGAAGGCTGACCTGCTATGGTTCTCCACCCGGGTACGGAAAGCAAAATTAGTCCCTCTCCTCGCTGGAAGTCCAAAAAAAAAGGTGTAAATTTGACTAAGTGCCTAGGAGGATGTCCCTTTAAGAAGGCCGACCTGCTATGGTTCTCCACCCGGGTACGGAAAGCAAAATTAGTCCCTCTCCTAGTTGGAAGTCATCAAAAAAAGGCGGAAATTTGACTAAGTGCCATCATTTTAGAGTACCAGGACTATAGCTGGGGAATTGGAGCCCTCTGGTGGACACTCGCTGCAAATGCACCCTGAATTAAACACATTATTTCCAGTTCTTTTGGGGCCCTATAATTAGTCCCTCTCCTCGCTGGAAGTCCAAAAAAAAAAGGTGTAAATTTGACTAAGTGTCTAGGAGGATGTCCCCTTAAGAAGGCCGACGTGCCTTGGTTCTCTACCTGGGTACGGAACGCCAAATTAGTCCCTCTCCTAGCTGGAAGTCCAAAAAAAAAGGCGTGAATTTGACTAAGTGTCTAGGAGCATTTCCCTTTAAGAAGGCCGACGTGCTATGGTTCTCCACCTGGGTCAGGAACGCCAAATTAGTCCCTCTCCTCGCTGGAAGTCCAAAAAAAAGGCGTGAATTTGACTAAGTGCCTAGGAGGATGTCCCTTTAAGAAGGCTGACCTGCTATGGTTCTCCACCCGGGTACGGAAAGCAAAATTAGTCCCTCTCCTCGCTGGAAGTCCAAAAAAAAGGAGTAAATTTGACTAAGTGCCTAGGAGGATGTCCCTTTAAGAAGGCTGACCTGCTATGGTTCTCCACCCGGGTACGGAAAGCAAAATTAGTCCCTCTCCTCGCTGGAAGTCCAAAAAAAAGGCGTAAATTTGACTAAGTGCCTAGGAGGATGTCCCTTTAAGAAGGCCGACGTGCTATGGTTCTCCACCTGGGTCAGGAAAGCAAAATTGTCCCTCTCCTCGCTGGAAGTCCAAAAAAAAGGCGTGAATTTGACTAAGTGCCTAGGAGGATGTCCCTTTAAGAAGGCCGACCTGCTATGGTTCTCCACCCGGGTCAGGAAAGCAAAATTAGTCCCTCTCCTCGCTGGAAGTCCAAAAAAAAGGCGTAAATTTGACTAAGTGCCTAGGAGGATGTCCCTTAAAGAAGGCCGACGTGCTATGGTTCTCCACCTGGGTCTGGAACGCCAAATTAGTCCCTCTCCTCGCTGGAAGTCCAAAAAAAAGGCGGAAATTTGACTAAGTGCCTAGGAGGATGTCCCTTTAAGAAGGCCGACGTGCTATGGTTCTCCACCCGGGTCCGGAACTCAAAATTAGTCCCTCTCCTAGTTGGAAGTCATCAAAAAAAGGCGGAAATTTGACTAAGTGCCATCATTTTAGAGTACCAGGACTATAGTGGGGGAATTGGAGCCCTCTGGTGGACACTCGCTGCAAATGCACCCTGAATTAAAGACATTATTTCCAGTTCTTTTGGGGCCCTATTTTCAGGCGTAAATTTGACTAAGTGTCTAGGGGCATGTCCCTTTAAGAAGGCCGACCTGCTATGGTTCTCCACCTGGGTCTGGAACGCCAAATTAGTCCCTCTCCTCGCTGGAAGTCCAAAAAAAAGGCGTGAATTTGACTAAGTGCCTAGGAGGATGTCCCTTTAAGAAGGCCGACGTGCTATGGTCCTCCACCTGGGTCAGGAACGCAAAATTGTCCCTCTCCTCGCTGGAAGTCCAAAAAAAAGGTGTAAATTTGACTAAGTGCCTAGGAGGATGTCCCTTTAAGAAGGCCGACGTGCTATGGTCCTCCACCTGGGTCAGGAACGCAAAATTGTCCCTCTCCTCGCTGGAAGTCCAAAAAAAAGGTGTAAATTTGACTAAGTGCCTAGGAGGATGTCCCTTTAAGAAGGCCGACGTGCTATGGTCCTCCACCTGGGTCAGGAACGCAAAATTGTCCCTCTCCTCGCTGGAAGTCCAAAAAAAAGGTGTAAATTTGACTAAGTGCCTAGGAGGATGTCCCTTTAAGAAGGCCGACGTGCTATGGTCCTCCACCTGGGTCAGGAACGCAAAATTAGTCCCTCTCCTCGCTGGAAGTCCAAAAAAAAGGCGGAAATTTGACTAAGTGCCATCATTTTAGAGTACCAGGCCTCTATAGAAAAGTTTGGTTTTTTGTCTATGTGTCATCATTTTAGAGTACCAGGGCTCTATAGAAAAGTTTGGTAAATTTGACTAAGTGTCTAGGAGCATTTCCCTTTAAGAAGGCCGACCTGCTATGGTTCTCCACCCGGGTACGGAAAGCAAAATTAGTCCCTCTCCTCGCTGGAAGTCCAAAAAAAAAGGCGTGAATTTGACTAAGTGCCTAGGAGGATGTCCCTTTAAGAAGGCTGACCTGCTATGGTTCTCCACCCGGGTACGGAAAGCAAAATTAGTCCCTCTCCTCGCTGGAAGTCCAAAAAAAAGGCGTAAGTTTGACTAAGTGCCTAGGAGGATGTCCCTTTAAGAAGGCTGACCTGCTATGGTTCTCCACCCGGGTACGGAAAGCAAAATTAGTCCCTCTCCTCGCTGGAAGTCCAAAAAAAAAGGTGTAAATTTGACTAAGTGCCTAGGAGGATGTCCCTTTAAGAAGGCCGACGTGCTATGGTCCTCCACCTGGGTCAGGAACGCAAAATTGTCCCTCTCCTCGCTGGAAGTCCAAAAAAAAGGTGTAAATTTGACTAAGTGCCTAGGAGGATGTCCCTTTAAGAAGGCCGACGTGCTATGGTCCTCCACCTGGGTCAGGAACGCAAAATTGTCCCTCTCCTCGCTGGAAGTCCAAAAAAAAGGTGTAAATTTGACTAAGTGCCTAGGAGGATGTCCCTTTAAGAAGGCCGACGTGCTATGGTCCTCCACCTGGGTCAGGAACGCAAAATTGTCCCTCTCCTCGCTGGAAGTCCAAAAAAAAGGTGTAAATTTGACTAAGTGCCTAGGAGGATGTCCCTTTAAGAAGGCCGACGTGCTATGGTTCTCCACCCGGGTCCGGAACTCAAAATTAGTCCCTCTCCTAGTTGGAAGTCATCAAAAAAAGGCGGAAATTTGACTAAGTGCCATCATTTTAGAGTACCAGGACTATAGCTGGGGAATTGGAGCCCTCTGGTGGACACTCGCTGCAAATGCACCCTGAATTAAACACATTATTTCCAGTTCTTTTGGGGCCCTATTTTCAGACGTTGTGGAGCCCTCCAGTGGACTCCCGCCTCCAATGCACCCCCCAAATTAAAGACATCACCCCCCAAACTAAAGACATTATTTCCAGTTCTTTTGGGGGCCTGTTTTCAGCCGGTTTGGCGTATTTCCTTGACGCCGGGGAGTCCTACAGGTGTTCCCGGGGAATGAGAGGCCTTTTGTGGGCCAGAAAGAGTGGGGAACCCTTGGAGCCCCTATTTTCAGACAGTTTGGCTTATTTCGGTGACGCCGGGGGGGTCCTTCAGGTCTCCCCGGGGAATGAGAGGCCTTTTGGGGCCATACATAGGTCAACAAAAGAGTGGGGAATTGGAGCCCTCCGGTGGACTCCCGCTGCAAATGCACCCCCCAAATTAAATACATTAATTCCAGGCCTTTTGGGGCCCTATATTCAGACGGTGTGGAGCCCTCCAGTGGACTCCCGCCTCCAATGCACCCCCATAATTATAGACATCACCCCCCAAATTAAACACATTATTTCCAGTTCTTTTGGGCCTCTATTTTCAGACGGTTTGGCGTATTTCCTTGACGCCGGGGAGTCCTACAGGTGTTCCCGGGGAATGAGAGGCCTTTTGTGGGCCAGAAAGAGTGGGGAACCCTTGGAGCCCCTATTTTCAGACAGTTTGGCTTATTTCGGTGACGCCGGGGCGTCCATCAGGTCTTCCCGGGGAATGAGAGGCCTTTTGTGGCCATATGTCAACAAAAGAGTGGGGAAATGGAGCCCTCCGGTGGACTCCCGCTGCAAATGCACCCCCCAAATTAAATACATTAATTCCAGGCCTTTTGGGGCCCTATTTTCAGACGTTGTGGAGCCCTCCAGTGGACTCCCGCCTCCAATGCACCCCCATAATTATAGACATCACCCCCCCAAATTAAAGACATTATTTCCAGTTCTTTTGGGGCCCTATTTTCAGCCGGTTTGGCGTATTTCCTTGACGCCGGGGAGTCCTACAGGTGTTCCCGGGGAATGAGAGGCCTTTTGTGGGCCAGAAAGAGTGGGGAACCCTTGGAGCCCCTATTTTCAGACAGTTTGCCGTATTTCGGTGACGCCGGGGCGTCCATCAGGTCTTCCCGGGGAATGTGAGGCCTTTCGTGGGCCATATTTTCAGACAGATTGGCCTGTTTCAGTGACGCCGAGGCGTCCATCAGGTCTTCCCGGGGAGTGTGAGGCCTTTTGGGGCCCTATTTTCAGACAGAAAAAAAAGAAAAGTAACCCTTACACTACAAAGGACAGCGGGGAAACGCCCCCCCCAGCAAAGTCACAGGGGAAGTGGGGTAGACAAGTGGAGAGTGTCTGGGGAAAAGTCCACAAAATGATCAAAAATCACACACAGGTACGAGTGCCACAAGTCCCGCCGCGTCCCACCCGAGTCCGAGGTGCCCCCCACATGCCCAAAACGCACCCAGCAAAGGCGCACTGTGAGTGGGGAAGAAAAGTTGGAAAAGTGGGCAAAAGTCCGGAAAAATGACCAAAAACCACACCCAGGTTAGAGCCCCACACGTCCTGCAGTCGCACCCGAGTCCTGGGATGCCCAACATGTCCAAAAAAATCAAAAAAAGCCCAAAAAATCAAAAAAATCCCCGGGCCGTATCTTGGACGCCGGCGTACCGCGTTCGGCCCTCGTGCCGTAGTTTGGCGACCGATTGTAAAAATTTGCCGCGACCGGCTAGTTTTTTTCCTTGGAGTAAATAGAGAGTAGATCCAGCAGAAAATATGCACTATAAACAAAGAGAGGGGGTTTGGAGGGGGGCAAAAACGCCCTCTTGGAACTTTTGCAGCAGCACACATCAAACTAGCGGGGAGAAGGCATGCATAGCAAAAGGCCACGAAATGATCCAAAATCACACCCAGGTTCGAGTCCCACAAGTCCCGCCGCGTTCCACCAGGGTTCCGGGGTGCCTGACATGTCCACGACGCACCCAGCAAAGGCGCACTGTGATTGGGAAGAAAAGTTGGGAAAGTGGGCAAAAGTCCCGAATTTTATCCAAAATTATACCCAGGTTCGAGTCCCACAAGTCCCGCCGCGTTCCACCAGTGTCTCGGGGTGCCTACAATGTCCACAACGCACCCAGCAAAGGCATCACACCCAGGTTCGAGTCCCACAAGTCCCGCCGCGTTCCACCAGGGTTCCGGGGTGCCTGACATGTCCACGACGCACCCAGCAAAGGCGCACTGTGATTGGGAAGAAAAGTTGGGAAAGTGGGCAAAAGTCCCGAATTTTATCCAAAATTATACCCAGGTTCGAGTCCCACAAGTCCCGCCGCGTTCCACCAGTGTCTCGGGGTGCCTACAATGTCCACAACGCACCCAGCAAAGGCATCACACCCAGGTTCGAGTCCCACAAGTCCCGCCGCGTTCCACCAGGGTTCCGGGGTGCCTGACATGTCCACGACGCACCCAGCAAAGGTGCACTGTGATTGGGAAGAAAAGTTGGGAAAGTGGGCAAAAGTCCCGAATTTGGTCCAAAATCACACCCAGGTTCGAGTCCCACAAGTCCCGCCGCGTTCCACCAGGGTTCCGGGGTGCCTACAATGTCCACAACTTACCCAGCAAAGGCGCACTGTGATTGGGAAGAAAAGTTGGGAAAGTGGGCAAAAGTCCCGAATTTGGTCCAAAATCACACCCAGGTTCGAGTCCCACAAGTCCCGCCGCGTTCCACCAGGGTTCCGGGGTGCCTACAATGTCCACAACGCACCCAGCAAAGGCGCACTGTGATTGGGAAGAAAAGTTGGGAAAGTGGGCAAAAGTCCCGAATTTGGTCCAAAATCACACCCAGGTTCGAGTCCCACAAGTCCCGCCGCGTTCCACCAGGGTTCCGGGGTGCCTACAATGTCCACAACGCACCCAGCAAAGGCGCACTGTGATTGGGAAGAAAAGTTGGGAAAGTGGGCAAAAGTCCCGAATTTGGTCCAAAATCACACCCAGGTTCGAGTCCCACAAGTCCCGCCGCGTTCCACCAGTGTCTCGGGGTGCCTACAATGTCCACAACTCACCCAGCAAAGGCGCACTGTGATTGGGAAGAAAAGTTGGGAAAGTGGGCAAAAGTCCCGAATTTGGTCCAAAATCACACCCAGGTTCGAGTCCCACAAGTCCCGCCGCGTTCCACCAGTGTCTCGGGGTGCCTACAATGTCCACAACGCACCCAGCAAAGGCGCACTGTGATTGGGAAGAAAAGTTGGGAAAGTGGGCAAAAGTCCCGAATTTGGTCCAAAATCACACCCAGGTTCGAGTCCCACAAGTCCCGCCGCGTTCCACCAGGGTTCCGGGGTGCCTACAATGTCCACAACGCACCCAGCAAAGGCGCACTGTGATTGGGAAGAAAAGTTGGGAAAGTGGGCAAAAGTCCCAAATTTGGTCCAAAATCACACCCAGGTTCGAGTCCCACAAGTCCCGCCGCGTTCCACCAGGGTTCCGGGGTGCCTACAATGTCCACAACGCACCCAGCAAAGGCGCACTGTGATTGGGAAGAAAAGTTGGGAAAGTGGGCAAAAGTCCCGAATTTGGTCCAAAATCACACCCAGGTTCGAGTCCCACAAGTCCCGCCGCGTTCCACCAGGGTTCCGGGGTGCCTACAATGTCCACAACTTACCCAGCAAAGGCGCACTGTGATTGGGAAGAAAAGTTGGGAAAGTGGGCAAAAGTCCCAAATTTGGTCCAAAATCACACCCAGGTTCGAGTCCCACAAGTCCCGCCGCGTTCCACCAGGGTTCCGGGGTGCCTACAATGTCCACAACGCACCCAGCAAAGGCGCACTGTGATTGGGAAGAAAAGTTGGGAAAGTGGGCAAAAGTCCCGAATTTGGTCCAAAATCACACCCAGGTTCGAGTCCCACAAGTCCCGCCGCGTTCCACCAGTGTTCCGGGGTGCCTGACATGTCCAAGACGCACCCAGCAAAGGCGCACTGTGATTGGGAAGAAAAGTTGGGAAAGTGGGCAAAAGTCCCGAATTTGGTCCAAAATCACACCCAGGTTCGAGTCCCACAAGTCCCGCCGCGTTCCACCAGTGTCTCGGGGTGCCTACAATGTCCACAACTTACCCAGCAAAGGCGCACTGTGATTGGGAAGAAAAGTTGGGAAAGTGGGCAAAAGTCCCGAATGTGGTCCAAAATCACACCCAGGTTCGAGTCCCACAAGTCCCGCCGCGTTCCACCAGTGTCTCGGGGTGCCTACAATGTCCACAACGCACCCAGCAAAGGCGCACTGTGACTGGGAAGAAAAGTTGGGAAAGTGGGCAAAAGTCCCGAATTTGGTCCAAAATCACACCCAGGTTCGAGTCCCACAAGTCCCGCCGCGTTCCACCAGGGTTCCGGGGTGCCTGACATGTCCACGACGCACCCAGCAAAGGCGCACTGTGATTGGGAAGAAAAGTTGGGAAAGTGGGCAAAAGTCCCGAATTTGGTCCAAAATCACACCCAGGTTCGAGTCCCACAAGTCCCGCCGCGTTCCACCAGGGTTCCGGGGTGCCTACAATGTCCACAACGCACCCAGCAAAGGCGCACTGTGAGTGGGAAGAAAAGTTGGGAAAGTGGGCAAAAGTCCCGAATTTGGTCCAAAATCACACCCAGGTTCGAGTCCCACAAGTCCCGCCGCGTTCCACCAGGGTCTCGGGGTGCCTACAATGTCCACAACGCACCCAGCAAAGGCGCACTGTGATTGGGAAGAAAAGTTGGGAAAGTGGGCAAAAGTCCCGAATTTGGTCCAAAATCACACCCAGGTTCGAGTCCCACAAGTCCCGCCGCGTTCCACCAGGGTTCAGGGGTGCCTGACATGTCCACGACGCACCCAGCAAAGGCGCACTGTGATTGGGAAGAAAAGTTGGGAAAGTGGGCAAAAGTCCCGAATTTGGTCCAAAATCACACCCAGGTTCGAGTCCCACAAGTCCCGCCGCGTTCCACCAGGGTCTCGGGGTGCCTACAATGTCCACAACGCACCCAGCAAAGGCGCACTGTGATTGGGAAGAAAAGTTGGGAAAGTGGGCAAAAGTCCCGAATTTGGTCCAAAATCACACCCAGGTTCGAGTCCCACAAGTCCCGCCGCGTTCCACCAGGGTTCCGGGGTGCCTACAATGTCCACAACGCACCCAGCAAAGGCGCACTGTGATTGGGAAGAAAAGTTGGGAAAGTGGGCAAAAGTCCCGAATTTGGTCCAAAATCACACCCAGGTTCGAGTCCCACAAGTCCCGCCGCGTTCCACCAGGGTCTCGGGGTGCCTACAATGTCCACAACGCACCCAGCAAAGGCGCACTGTGATTGGGAAGAAAAGTTGGGAAAGTGGGCAAAAGTCCCGAATTTGGTCCAAAATCACACCCAGGTTCGAGTCCCACAAGTCCCGCCGCGTTCCACCAGGGTTCAGGGGTGCCTGACATGTCCACGACGCACCCAGCAAAGGCGCACTGTGATTGGGAAGAAAAGTTGGGAAAGTGGGCAAAAGTCCCGAATTTGGTCCAAAATCACACCCAGGTTCGAGTCCCACAAGTCCCGCCGCGTTCCACCAGGGTCTCGGGGTGCCTACAATGTCCACAACGCACCCAGCAAAGGCGCACTGTGATTGGGAAGAAAAGTTGGGAAAGTGGGCAAAAGTCCCGAATTTGGTCCAAAATCACACCCAGGTTCGAGTCCCACAAGTCCCGCCGCGTTCCACCAGGGTTCCGGGGTGCCTGACATGTCCACGACGCACCCAGCAAAGGCGCACTGTGATTGGGAAGAAAAGTTGGAAAAGTGGGCAAAAGTCCCGAATTTGGTCCAAAATCACACCCAGGTTCGAGTCCCACAAGTCCCGCCGCGTTCCACCAGTGTTCCGGGGTGCCTGACATGTCCAAGACGCACCCAGCAAAGGCGCACTGTGATTGGGAAGAAAAGTTGGGAAAGTGGGCAAAAGTCCCGAATTTGGTCCAAAATCACACCCAGGTTCGAGTCCCACAAGTCCCGCCGCGTTCCACCAGTGTCTCGGGGTGCCTACAATGTCCACAACTTACCCAGCAAAGGCGCACTGTGATTGGGAAGAAAAGTTGGGAAAGTGGGCAAAAGTCCCGAATGTGGTCCAAAATCACACCCAGGTTCGAGTCCCACAAGTCCCGCCGCGTTCCACCAGTGTCTCGGGGTGCCTACAATGTCCACAACGCACCCAGCAAAGGCGCACTGTGACTGGGAAGAAAAGTTGGGAAAGTGGGCAAAAGTCCCGAATTTGGTCCAAAATCACACCCAGGTTCGAGTCCCACAAGTCCCGCCGCGTTCCACCAGGGTTCCGGGGTGCCTACAATGTCCACAACTTACCCAGCAAAGGCGCACTGTGATTGGGAAGAAAAGTTGGGAAAGTGGGCAAAAGTCCCGAATTTGGTCCAAAATCACACCCAGGTTCGAGTCCCACAAGTCCCGCCGCGTTCCACCAGGGTTCCGGGGTGCCTACAATGTCCACAACTTACCCAGCAAAGGCGCACTGTGATTGGGAAGAAAAGTTGGGAAAGTGGGCAAAAGTCCCGAATTTGGTCCAAAATCACACCCAGGTTCGAGTCCCACAAGTCCCGCCGCGTTCCACCAGGGTTCCGGGGTGCCTACAATGTCCACAACGCACCCAGCAAAGGCGCACTGTGATTGGGAAGAAAAGTTGGGAAAGTGGGCAAAAGTCCCGAATTTGGTCCAAAATCACACCCAGGTTCGAGTCCCACAAGTCCCGCCGCGTTCCACCAGGGTTCCGGGGTGCCTACAATGTCCACAACGCACCCAGCAAAGGCGCACTGTGAGTGGGAAGAAAAGTTGGGAAAGTGGGCAAAAGTCCCGAATTTGGTCCAAAATCACACCCAGGTTCGAGTCCCACAAGTCCCGCCGCGTTCCACCAGGGTCTCGGGGTGCCTACAATGTCCACAACGCACCCAGCAAAGGCGCACTGTGATTGGGAAGAAAAGTTGGGAAAGTGGGCAAAAGTCCCGAATTTGGTCCAAAATCACACCCAGGTTCGAGTCCCACAAGTCCCGCCGCGTTCCACCAGGGTTCAGGGGTGCCTGACATGTCCACGACGCACCCAGCAAAGGCGCACTGTGATTGGGAAGAAAAGTTGGGAAAGTGGGCAAAAGTCCCGAATTTGATCCAAAATTATGCCCGGGTTGGAGTACCACGAGTCCGGCCGCGTTCCACCGGTGTCCCGGGGGTGCCTGGCATGTCCACAACTTACCCAGCAAAGGCGCACTGTGATTGGGAAGAAAAGTTGGGAAAGTGGGCAAAAGTCCCGAATTTGATCCAAAATTATGCCCGGGTTGGAGTACCACGAGTCCGGCCGCGTTCCACCGGTGTCCCGGGGGTGCCTGCCATGTCCACAACTTACCCAGCAAAGGCGCACTGTGATTGGGAAGAAAAGTTGGGAAAGTGGGCAAAAGTCCCGAATTTGATCCAAAATTATGCCCGGGTTGGAGTACCACGAGTCCGGCCGCGTTCCACCGGTGTCCCGGGGGTGCCTGCCATGTCCACAACTTACCCAGCAAAGGCGCACTGTGATTCAGAAGAAAAGTTGGGAAAGTGGGGAAAAAAAGGACCGGGAAATATCCAAAATTATGCCCGGGTTGGAGTACCACGAGTCCGGCCGCGTTCCACCGGTGTCCCGGGGGTGCCTGCCATGTCCACAACTTACCCAGCAAAGGCGCACTGTGATTCAGAAGAAAAGTTGGGAAAGTGGGGAAAAAAAGGACCGGAAAATATCCAAAATTATGCCCGGGTTGGAGTACCACGAGTCCGGCCGCGTTCCACCGGTGTCCCGGGGGTGCCTGGCACGTCCACAACTTACCCAGCAAAGGCGCACTGTCAGTGGGGAAGACCAAACATGTCTCGGATTTTTTCCAAGTACCTTAACGAGAGAGGCTAAAAAGCACCTGTTTTTACCTTCTCTCGTTGTTGTACTTAGAAAAAAAACGAGAAAATAAAAAATCTGGGTTTTTTTCTAAGTACCTTAACGAGAGAGGCTAAAAAAAACCATTTTTTACCTTCTCTCGTTGTTGTACTTAGAAAAAAAACGAGAAAAAAATTTTTCCCCATTCATTTCAATGGGAGTTCATTTTTTTTTTGGGATTTTTTCTAAGTACCTTAACGAGAGAGGCTTAATTTTTCACCTACTTTTTACCTTCTCTCGATTTTTCGTTTTTTACCTGGTCGACCAAAACACCTCCATCTCGTTACTATGTGCACCATGTCTGACAGGCTGA
>NW_027316588.1:167500-177500 GCF_033978685.3 Nerophis lumbriciformis | reverse complement strand
GCCGACCTGCTATGGTTCTCCACCTGGGTCAGGAAAGCAAAATTGTCCCTCTCCTCGCTGGAAGTCCAAAAAAAGGCGTGAATTTGACTAAGTGCCTAGGAGGATGTCCCTTTAAGAAGGCCGACGTGCTATGGTTCTCCACCTGGGTCAGGAAAGCAAAATTGTCCCTCTCCTCGCTGGAAGTCCAAAAAAAAGGCGTGAATTTGACTAAGTGCCTAGGAGCATTTCCCTTTAAGAAGGCCGACGTGCTATGGTTCTCCACCTGGGTCAGGAAAGCAAAATTGTCCCTCTCCTCGCTGGAAGTCCAAAAAAAAGGCGTAAATTTGACTAAGTGCCTAGGAGGATGTCCCTTAAAGAAGGCCGACGTGCTATGGTTCTCCACCTGGGTCTGGAACGCCAAATTAGTCCCTCTCCTCGCTGGAAGTCCAAAAAAAGGCGTGAATTTGACTAAGTGCCTAGGAGGATGTCCCTTTAAGAAGGCCGACGTGCTATGGTTCTCCACCTGGGTCAGGAAAGCAAAATTGTCCCTCTCCTCGCTGGAAGTCCAAAAAAAAGGCGTGAATTTGACTAAGTGCCTAGGAGCATTTCCCTTTAAGAAGGCCTACGTGCTATGGTTCTCCACCTGGGTCTGGAACGCCAAATTAGTCCCTCTCCTCGCTGGAAGTCCAAAAAAAGGCGGAAATTTGACTAAGTGCCTGGGAGGATGTCCCTTTAAGAAGGCCGACGTGCTATGGTTCTCCACCCGGGTCCGGAACTCAAAATTAGTCCCTCTCCTAGTTGGAAGTCATCAAAAAAAGGCGGAAATTTGACTAAGTGCCATCATTTTAGAGTACCAGGACTATAGTGGGGGAATTGGAGCCCTCTGGTGGACACTCGCTGCAAATGCACCCTGAATTAAAGACATTATTTCCAGTTCTTTTGGGGCCCTATTTTCAGGCGTAAATTTGACTAAGTGTCTAGGGGCATGTCCCTTTAAGAAGGCCGACGTGCTATGGTTCTCCACCTGGGTCTGGAACGCCAAATTAGTCCCTCTCCTCGCTGGAAGTCCAAAAAAAAAGGCGTGAATTTGACTAAGTGCCTAGGAGCATTTCCCTTTAAGAAGGCCGACGTGCTATGGTTCTCCACCTGGGTCAGGAAAGCAAAATTGTCCCTCTCCTCGCTGGAAGTCCAAAAAAAAGGCGTGAATTTGACTAAGTGCCTAGGAGCATTTCCCTTTAAGAAGGCCGACGTGCTATGGTTCTCCACCTGGGTCAGGAAAGCAAAATTGTCCCTCTCCTCGCTGGAAGTCCAAAAAAAAGGCGTGAATTTGACTAAGTGCCTAGGAGGATGTCCCTTTAAGAAGGCTGACCTGCTATGGTTCTCCACCCGGGTACGGAAAGCAAAATTAGTCCCTCTCCTCGCTGGAAGTCCAAAAAAAAGGCGTGAATTTGACTAAGTGCCTAGGAGGATGTCCCTTTAAGAAGGCCGACGTGCTATGGTTCTCCACCTGGGTCAGGAAAGCAAAATTGTCCCTCTCCTCGCTGGAAGTCCAAAAAAAAGGCGTGAATTTGACTAAGTGCCTAGGAGCATTTCCCTTTAAGAAGGCCGACGTGCTATGGTTCTCCACCTGGGTCAGGAAAGCAAAATTGTCCCTCTCCTCGCTGGAAGTCCAAAAAAAAGGCGTGAATTTGACTAAGTGCCTAGGAGCATTTCCCTTTAAGAAGGCCGACGTGCTATGGTTCTCCACCTGGGTCAGGAAAGCAAAATTGTCCCTCTCCTCGCTGGAAGTCCAAAAAAAAGGCGTGAATTTTTGGGGCCCTATAATTAGTCCCTCTCCTAGCTGGAAGTCCAAAAAAAAAGGCGTGAATTTGACTAAGTGCCTAGGAGGATGTCCCTTTAAGAAGGCCGACGTGCCTTGGTTCTACACCTGGGTACGGAACGCCAAATTAGTCCCTCTCCTCGCTGGAAGTCCAAAAAAAAGGCGTGAATTTGACTAAGTGCCTAGGAGGATGTCCCTTTAAGAAGGCTGACCTGCTATGGTTCTCCACCCGGGTACGGAAAGCAAAATTAGTCCCTCTCCTCGCTGGAAGTCCAAAAAAAAGGCGTAAATTTGACTAAGTGCCTAGGAGGATGTCCCTTAAAGAAGGCCGACGTGCTATGGTTCTCCACCTGGGTCTGGAACGCCAAATTAGTCCCTCTCCTCGCTGGAAGTCCAAAAAAAAGGCGTGAATTTGACTAAGTGCCTAGGAGGATGTCCCTTTAAGAAGGCCGACGTGCTATGGTTCTCCACCTGGGTCAGGAAAGCAAAATTGTCCCTCTCCTCGCTGGAAGTCCAAAAAAAAGGCGTGAATTTGACTAAGTGCCTAGGAGCATTTCCCTTTAAGAAGGCCGACGTGCTATGGTTCTCCACCCGGGTACGGAAAGCAAAATTAGTCCCTCTCCTCGCTGGAAGTCCAAAAAAAAGGCGTAAATTTGACTAAGTGCCTAGGAGGATGTCCCTTTAAGAAGGCTGACCTGCTATGGTTCTCCACCCGGGTGCGGAAAGCAAAATTAGTCCCTCTCCTCGCTGGAAGTCCAAAAAAAAGGCGGAAATTTGACTAAGTGCCTAGGAGCATTTCCCTTTAAGAAGGCCGACCTGCTATGGTTCTCCACCCGGGTCCGGAACTCAAAATTAGTCCCTCTCCTAGTTGGAAGTCATCAAAAAAAGGCGGAAATTTGACTAAGTGCCATCATTTTAGAGTACCAGGACTATAGCTGGGGAATTGGAGCCCTCTGGTGGACACTCGCTGCAAATGCACCCTGAATTAAACACATTATTTCCAGTTCTTTTGGTGTTCCCGGGGAATGAGAGGCCTTTTGTGGGCCAGAAAGAGTGGGGGACCCTTGGAGCCCCTATTTTCAGACAGTTTGGCTTATTTCGGTGACGCCGGGGCGTCCATCAGGTCTTCCCGGGGAATGAGAGGCCTTTTGTGGCCATATGTCAACAAAAGAGTGGGGAAATGGAGCCCTCCGGTGGACTCCCGCTGCAAATGCACCCCCCAAATTAAAGACATTAATTCCAGGCCTTTTGGGGCCCTATATTCAGACGGTGTGTAGCCCTCCAGTGGACTCCCGCCTCCAATGCACCCCCCAAATTAAAGGCATCACCCCCCAAATTAAAGGCATCATTTCCAGTTCTTTTGGGGCCCTATTTTCAGACAGTTTGGCGGATTTCCTTGACGCCGGGGAGTCCTACAGGTGTTCCCGGGGAATGAGAGGCCTTTTGTGGGCCAGAAAGAGTGGGGAACCCTTGGAGCCCCTATTTTCAGACAGTTTGGCTTATTTCGGTGACGCCGGGGCGTCCATCAGGTCTTCCCGGGGAATGAGAGGCCTTTTGTGGCCATATGTCAACAAAAGAGTGGGGAAATGGAGCCCTCCGGTGGACTCCCGCTGCAAATGCACCCCCCAAATTAAAGACATTAATTCCAGGCCTTTTGGGGCCCTATATTCAGACGGTGTGTAGCCCTCCAGTGGACTCCCGCCTCCAATGCACCCCCCAAATTAAAGGCATCACCCCCCAAATTAAAGGCATCATTTCCAGTTCTTTTGGGGCCCTATTTTCAGACAGTTTGGCGGATTTCCTTGACGCCGGGGAGTCCTACAGGTGTTCCCGGGGAATGAGAGGCCTTTTGTGGGCCAGAAAGAGTGGGGAACCCTTGGAGCCCCTATTTTCAGACAGTTTGGCTTATTTCGGTGACGCCGGGGCGTCCATCAGGTCTTCCCGGGGAATGAGAGGCCTTTTGTGGCCATATGTCAACAAAAGAGTGGGGAAATGGAGCCCTCCGGTGGACTCCCGCTGCAAATGCACCCCCCAAATTAAATACATTAATTCCAGGCCTTTTGGGGCCCTATATTCAGACGGTGTGGAGCCCTCCAGTGGACTCCCGCCTCCAATGCACCCCCATAATTATAGACATCACCCCCCAAATTAAACACATTATTTCCAGTTCTTTTGGGCCCCTATTTTCAGCCGGTTTGGCGTATTTCCTTGACGCCGGGGAGTCCTACAGGTGTTCCCGGGGAATGAGAGGCCTTTTGTGGGCCAGAAAGAGTGGGGAACCCTTGGAGCCCCTATTTTCAGACAGTTTGCCGTATTTCGGTGACGCCGGGGCGTCCGTCAGGTCTTCCCGGGGAATGTGAGGCCTTTCGTGGGCCATATTTTCAGACAGATTGGCCTGTTTCAGTGACGCCGAGGCGTCCATCAGGTCTTCCCGGGGAGTGTGAGGCCTTTTGGGGCCCTATTTTCAGACAGAAAAAAAAGAAAAGTAACCCTTACACTACAAAGGACAGCGGGGAAACGCCCCCCCCAGCAAAGTCACAGGGGAAGTGGGGTAGACAAGTGGAGAGTGTCTGGGGAAAAGTCCACAAAATGATCAAAAATCACACCCAGGTACGAGTGCCACAAGTCCCGCCGCGTTCCACCAGTGTCACGGGGTGCCTGACATGTCCAAAACGCACCCAGCAAAGGCGCACTGTGATTGGGAAGAAAAGTTGGAAAAGTGGGCAAAAGTCCGGAAAAATGACCAAAAACCACACCCAGGTTAGAGCCCCACACGTCCTGCAGTCGCACCCGAGTCCTGGGATGCCCAACATGTCCAAAAAAATCAAAAAAAGCCCAAAAAATCAAAAAAATCCCCGGGCCGTATCTTGGACGCCGGCGTACCGCGTTCGGCCCTCGTGCCGTAGTTTGGCGACCGATTGTAAAAATTTGCCGCGACCGGCTAGTTTTTTTCCTTGGAGTAAATAGAGAGTAGATCCAGCAGAAAATATGCACTATAAACAAAGAGAGGGAGTTTGGAGGGGGGCAAAAACGCCCTCTTGGAACTTAGTCCCGCCGCGTTCCACCAGGGTTCCGGGGTGCCTGACATGTCCACGACGCACCCAGCAAAGGCGCACTGTGATTGGGAAGAAAAGTTGGGAAAGTGGGCAAAAGTCCCAAATTTGATTCAAAATCACACCCAGGTTCGAGTCCCACAAGTCCCGCCGCGTTCCACCAGGGTTCCGGGGTGCCTGACATGTCCACGACGCACCCAGCAAAGGCGCACTGTGATTGGGAAGAAAAGTTGGGAAAGTGGGCAAAAGTCCCGAATTTGGTCCAAAATCACACCCAGGTTCGAGTCCCACAAGTCCCGCCGCGTTCCACCAGGGTTCCGGGGTGCCTACAATGTCCACAACGCACCCAGCAAAGGCGCACTGTGATTGGGAAGAAAAGTTGGGAAAGTGGGCAAAAGTCCCGAATTTGGTCCAAAATCACACCCAGGTTCGAGTCCCACAAGTCCCGCCGCGTTCCACCAGTGTCTCGGGGTGCCTACAATGTCCACAACGCACCCAGCAAAGGCGCACTGTGATTGGGAAGAAAAGTTGGGAAAGTGGGCAAAAGTCCCGAATTTGGTCCAAAATCACACCCAGGTTCGAGTCCCACAAGTCCCGCCGCGTTCCACCAGGGTTCCGGGGTGCCTACAATGTCCACAACGCACCCAGCAAAGGCGCACTGTGATTGGGAAGAAAAGTTGGGAAAGTGGGCAAAAGTCCCGAATTTGGTCCAAAATCACACCCAGGTTCGAGTCCCACAAGTCCCGCCGCGTTCCACCAGTGTCTCGGGGTGCCTACAATGTCCACAACTTACCCAGCAAAGGCGCACTGTGATTGGGAAGAAAAGTTGGGAAAGTGGGCAAAAGTCCCGAATTTGGTCCAAAATCACCCAAAATCACACCCAGGTTCGAGTCCCACAAGTCCCGCCGCGTTCCACCAGGGTTCCGGGGTGCCTACAATGTCCACAACGCACCCAGCAAAGGCGCACTGTGATTGGGAAGAAAAGTTGGGAAAGTGGGCAAAAGTCCCGAATTTGGTCCAAAATCACACCCAGGTTCGAGTCCCACAAGTCCCGCCGCGTTCCACCAGTGTCTCGGGGTGCCTACAATGTCCACAACTCACCCAGCAAAGGCGCACTGTGATTGGGAAGAAAAGTTGGGAAAGTGGGCAAAAGTCCCGAATTTGGTCCAAAATCACACCCAGGTTCGAGTCCCACAAGTCCCGCCGCGTTCCACCAGGGTTCAGGGGCGCCTACAATGTCCACAACTTACCCAGCAAAGGCGCACTGTGATTGGGAAGAAAAGTTGGGAAAGTGGGCAAAAGTCCCGAATGTGGTCCAAAATCACACCCAGGTTCGAGTCCCACAAGTCCCGCCGCGTTCCACCAGGGTTCCGGGGTGCCTACAATGTCCACGACGCACCCAGCAAAGGCGCACTGTGATTGGGAAGAAAAGTTGGGAAAGTGGGCAAAAGTCCCGAATTTGGTCCAAAATCACACCCAGGTTCGAGTCCCACAAGTCCCGCCGCGTTCCACCAGGGTTCCGGGGTGCCTACAATGTCCACAACGCACCCAGCAAAGGCGCACTGTGATTGGGAAGAAAAGTTGGGAAAGTGGGCAAAAGTCCCGAATTTGGTCCAAAATCACACCCAGGTTCGAGTCCCACAAGTCCCGCCGCGTTCCACCGGTGTCCCGGGGGTGCCTGGCATGTCCACAACTTACCCAGCAAAGGCGCACTGTGATTGGGAAGAAAAGTTGGGAAAGTGGGCAAAAGTCCCGAATTTGGTCCAAAATCACACCCAGGTTCGAGTCCCACAAGTCCCGCCGCGTTCCACCAGGGTTCCGGGGTGCCTACAATGTCCACAACGCACCCAGCAAAGGCGCACTGTGATTGGGAAGAAAAGTTGGGAAAGTGGGCAAAAGTCCCGAATTTGGTCCAAAATCACACCCAGGTTCGAGTCCCGCAAGTCCCGCCGCGTTCCACCAGGGTTCCGGGGTGCCTACAATGTCCACAACGCACCCAGCAAAGGCGCACTGTGATTGGGAAGAAAAGTTGGGAAAGTGGGCAAAAGTCCCGAATTTGGTCCAAAATTATGCCCGGGTTGGAGTCCCACAAGTCCCGCCGCGTTCCACCAGGGTTCCGGGGTGCCTACAATGTCCACGACGCACCCAGCAAAGGCGCACTGTGATTGGGAAGAAAAGTTGGGAAAGTGGGCAAAAGTCCCGAATTTGGTCCAAAATCACACCCAGGTTCGAGTCCCACAAGTCCCGCCGCGTTCCACCAGGGTTCCGGGGTGCCTACAATGTCCACAACGCACCCAGCAAAGGCGCACTGTGATTGGGAAGAAAAGTTGGGAAAGTGGGCAAAAGTCCCGAATTTGGTCCAAAATCACACCCAGGTTCGAGTCCCACAAGTCCCGCCGCGTTCCACCAGGGTTCCGGGGCGCCTACAATGTCCACGACGCACCCAGCAAAGGCGCACTGTGATTGGGAAGAAAAGTTGGGAAAGTGGGCAAAAGTCCCGAATTTGGTCCAAAATCACACCCAGGTTCGAGTCCCACAAGTCCCGCCGCGTTCCACCAGGGTTCCGGGGTGCCTACAATGTCCACGACGCACCCAGCAAAGGCGCACTGTGATTGGGAAGAAAAGTTGGGAAAGTGGGCAAAAGTCCCGAATTTGGTCCAAAATCACACCCAGGTTCGAGTCCCACAAGTCCCGCCGCGTTCCACCAGTGTCTCGGGGGTGCCTACAATGTCCACAACTTACCCAGCAAAGGCGCACTGTGATTGGGAAGAAAAGTTGGGAAAGTGGGCAAAAGTCCCGAATTTGATCCAAAATTATGCCCGGGTTGGAGTACCACGAGTCCGGCCGCGTTCCACCGGTGTCCCGGGGGTGCCTGGCATGTCCACAACTTACCCAGCAAAGGCGCACTGTGATTGGGAAGAAAAGTTGGGAAAGTGGGCAAAAGTCCCGAATTTGATCCAAAATTATGCCCGGGTTGGAGTACCACGAGTCCGGCCGCGTTCCACCGGTGTCCCGGGGGTGCCTGCCATGTCCACGACGCACCCAGCAAAGGCGCACTGTGATTGGGAAGAAAAGTTGGGAAAGTGGGCAAAAGTCCCGAATTTGATCCAAAATTATGCCCGGGTTGGAGTACCACGAGTCCGGCCGCGTTCCACCGGTGTCCCGGGGGTGCCTGCCATGTCCACAACTTACCCAGCAAAGGCGCACTGTGATTGGGAAGAAAAGTTGGGAAAGTGGGCAAAAGTCCCGAATTTGATCCAAAATTATGCCCGGGTTGGAGTACCACGAGTCCGGCCGCGTTCCACCGGTGTCCCGGGGGTGCCTGCCATGTCCACAACTTACCCAGCAAAGGCGCACTGTGATTCAGAAGAAAAGTTGGGAAAGTGGGGAAAAAAAGGACCGGAAAATATCCAAAATTATGCCCGGGTTGGAGTACCACGAGTCCGGCCGCGTTCCACCGGTGTCCCGGGGGTGCCTGGCACGTCCACAACTTACCCAGCAAAGGCGCACTGTCAGTGGGGAAGACCAAACATGTCTCGGATTTTTTCCAAGTACCTTAACGAGAGAGGCTAAAAAGCACCTGTTTTTACCTTCTCTCGTTGTTGTACTTAGAAAAAAAACGAGAAAATAAAAAATCTGGGTTTTTTTCTAAGTACCTTAACGAGAGAGGCTAAAAAAAACCATTTTTTACCTTCTCTCGTTGTTGTACTTAGAAAAAAAACGAGAAAAAAATTTTTCCCCATTCATTTCAATGGGAGTTCATTTTTTTTTTGGGATTTTTTCTAAGTACCTTAACGAGAGAGGCTTAATTTTTCACCTACTTTTTACCTTCTCTCGATTTTTCGTTTTTTACCTGGTCGACCAAAACACCTCCATCTCGTTACTATGTGCACCATGTCTGACAGGCTGAAATCACAGGGAACGCGTCCGAGTCAAAGTGAGCTATTTTCGGACACAAATATGGTGTTTTTCCCCTCTATCCTCTGGTTCTTTTTTCAAACTGATCTTCCAGCATCTGAGCGACAGGGGCTCATGCAGACACCTGTGTCCGCCCGAGGGGCGCCTTCCCGGACACATATATGGTGCTTCCCCCCTCTTTACCCCGGTCCTTTTTCAAACTGATCTTCCAGCATCTGAGCGACAGGGGCTCATGCAGACACCTGTGTCCGCCCGAGGGGCGCCTTCCCGGACACATATATGGTGCTTCCCCCCTCTTTACCCCGGTCCTTTTTCAAACTGATCTTCCAGCATCTGAGCGACAGGGGCTCATGCAGACACCTGTGTCCGCCCGAGGGGCGCCTTCCCGGACACATATATGGTGCTTCCCCCCTCTTTACCCCGGTCCTTTTTCAAACTGCTCTTCCAGCATCTGAGCGACAGGGGCTCATGCAGACACCTGTGTCCGCCCGAGGGGCGCCTTCCCGGACACATATATGGTGCTTTCCCCCTCTTTACCCCGGTCCTTTTTCAAACTGCTCTTCCAGCTTCTGAGCGACAGGGGCTCATGCAGACACCTGTGTCCGCCTAAGGGGCGCTATCTCGGACACATTTTCAACTTTTCCCGCATGAATGAAATCCTGGAACTGATTCCACCCAGGTACTTAGGACTTCCAGGGCTTGAGCGACAGGGGCTCTGTCCGGAGCGTGTGTCCGCCTAGGGGGCGCTGTCCCGGACACATTTTCAACTTTTCCCGCATGGATGAAATCCTGGAACTGATTCCACCCAGGTACTTAGGGCTTCCAGGGCTTGAGCGACAGGGGCTCTGTCCGGAGCGTGTGTCCGCCTAGGGGGCGCTGTCTCGGACACATTTTCAACTTTTCCCGCATGGATGAAATCCTGGAACTGATTCCACCCAGGTACTTAGGGCTTCCAGGGCTTGAGCGACAGGGGCTCTGTCCGGAGCGTGTGTCCGCCTAGGTGGCGCTGTCTCGGACACATTTTCAACTTTTCCCGCATGAATGAAATCCTGGAACTGATTCCACCCAGGTACTTAGGGCTTCCAGGGCTTGAGCGACAGGGGCTCTGTCCGGAGCGTGTGTCCGCCTAGGGGGCGCTGTCTCGGACACATTTTCAACTTTTCCCGCATGAATGAAATCCTGGAACTGATTCCACCCAGGTACTTAGGACTTCCAGGGCTTGAGCGACAGG
>NW_027316588.1:147500-155000 GCF_033978685.3 Nerophis lumbriciformis | reverse complement strand
AATTAGTCCCTCTCCTCGCTGGAAGTCCAAAAAAAGGCGGAAATTTGACTAAGTGCCTGGGAGGATGTCCCTTTAAGAAGGCCGACGTGCTATGGTTCTCCACCCGGGTCCGGAACTCAAAATTAGTCCCTCTCCTAGTTGGAAGTCATCAAAAAAAGGCGGAAATTTGACTAAGTGCCATCATTTTAGAGTACCAGGACTATAGTGGGGGAATTGGAGCCCTCTGGTGGACACTCGCTGCAAATGCACCCTGAATTAAAGACATTATTTCCAGTTCTTTTGGGGCCCTATTTTCAGGCGTAAATTTGACTAAGTGTCTAGGGGCATGTCCCTTTAAGAAGGCCGACGTGCTATGGTTCTCCACCTGGGTCTGGAACGCCAAATTAGTCCCTCTCCTCGCTGGAAGTCCAAAAAAAAAGGCGTGAATTTGACTAAGTGCCTAGGAGCATTTCCCTTTAAGAAGGCCGACGTGCTATGGTTCTCCACCTGGGTCAGGAAAGCAAAATTGTCCCTCTCCTCGCTGGAAGTCCAAAAAAAAGGCGTGAATTTGACTAAGTGCCTAGGAGCATTTCCCTTTAAGAAGGCCGACGTGCTATGGTTCTCCACCTGGGTCAGGAAAGCAAAATTGTCCCTCTCCTCGCTGGAAGTCCAAAAAAAAGGCGTGAATTTGACTAAGTGCCTAGGAGCATTTCCCTTTAAGAAGGCCGACGTGCTATGGTTCTCCACCTGGGTCAGGAAAGCAAAATTGTCCCTCTCCTCGCTGGAAGTCCAAAAAAAAGGCGTGAATTTGACTAAGTGCCTAGGAGGATGTCCCTTTAAGAAGGCCGACGTGCTATGGTTCTCCACCTGGGTCAGGAAAGCAAAATTGTCCCTCTCCTCGCTGGAAGTCCAAAAAAAAGGCGTGAATTTGACTAAGTGCCTAGGAGGATGTCCCTTTAAGAAGGCCGACGTGCTATGGTTCTCCACCTGGGTCTGGAACGCCAAATTAGTCCCTCTCCTCGCTGGAAGTCCAAAAAAAAGGCGTGAATTTGACTAAGTGCCTAGGAGGATGTCCCTTTAAGAAGGCCGACGTGCTATGGTTCTCCACCTGGGTCAGGAAAGCAAAATTGTCCCTCTCCTCGCTGGAAGTCCAAAAAAAAAGGTGTAAATTTGACTAAGTGCCTAGGAGGATGTCCCTTTAAGAAGGCCGACGTGCTATGGTTCTCCACCCGGGTACGGAAAGCAAAATTGTCCCTCTCCTCGCTGGAAGTCCAAAAAAAAGGCGTAAATTTGACTAAGTGCCTAGGAGGATGTCCCTTTAAGAAGGCTGACCTGCTATGGTTCTCCACTTGGGTACGGAAAGCAAAATTAGTCCCTCTCCTCGCTGGAAGTCCAAAAAAAAGGAGTAAATTTGACTAAGTGCCTAGGAGGATGTCCCTTTAAGAAGGCTGACCTGCTATGGTTCTCCACCCGGGTACGGAAAGCAAAATTAGTCCCTCTCCTCGCTGGAAGTCCAAAAAAAAAGGTGTAAATTTGACTAAGTGCCTAGGAGGATGTCCCTTTAAGAAGGCCGACGTGCTATGGTCCTCCACCTGGGTCAGGAAAGCAAAATTGTCCCTCTCCTCGCTGGAAGTCCAAAAAAAAGGCGTGAATTTGACTAAGTGCCTAGGAGGATGTCCCTTTAAGAAGGCTGACCTGCTATGGTTCTCCACCCGGGTACGGAAAGCAAAATTAGTCCCTCTCCTCGCTGGAAGTCCAAAAAAAAAGGTGTAAATTTGACTAAGTGCCTAGGAGGATGTCCCTTTAAGAAGGCCGACCTGCTATGGTTCTCCACCCGGGTACGGAAAGCAAAATTAGTCCCTCTCCTAGTTGGAAGTCATCAAAAAAAGGCGGAAATTTGACTAAGTGCCATCATTTTAGAGTACCAGGACTATAGCTGGGGAATTGGAGCCCTCTGGTGGACACTCGCTGCAAATGCACCCTGAATTAAACACATTATTTCCAGTTCTTTTGGGGCCCTATAATTAGTCCCTCTCCTCGCTGGAAGTCCAAAAAAAAAAGGTGTAAATTTGACTAAGTGTCTAGGAGGATGTCCCCTTAAGAAGGCCGACGTGCCTTGGTTCTCTACCTGGGTACGGAACGCCAAATTAGTCCCTCTCCTAGCTGGAAGTCCAAAAAAAAAGGCGTGAATTTGACTAAGTGTCTAGGAGCATTTCCCTTTAAGAAGGCCGACGTGCTATGGTTCTCCACCTGGGTCAGGAACGCCAAATTAGTCCCTCTCCTCGCTGGAAGTCCAAAAAAAAGGCGTGAATTTGACTAAGTGCCTAGGAGGATGTCCCTTTAAGAAGGCTGACCTGCTATGGTTCTCCACCCGGGTACGGAAAGCAAAATTAGTCCCTCTCCTCGCTGGAAGTCCAAAAAAAAGGAGTAAATTTGACTAAGTGCCTAGGAGGATGTCCCTTTAAGAAGGCTGACCTGCTATGGTTCTCCACCCGGGTACGGAAAGCAAAATTAGTCCCTCTCCTCGCTGGAAGTCCAAAAAAAAGGCGTAAATTTGACTAAGTGCCTAGGAGGATGTCCCTTTAAGAAGGCCGACGTGCTATGGTTCTCCACCTGGGTCAGGAAAGCAAAATTGTCCCTCTCCTCGCTGGAAGTCCAAAAAAAAGGCGTGAATTTGACTAAGTGCCTAGGAGGATGTCCCTTTAAGAAGGCCGACCTGCTATGGTTCTCCACCCGGGTCAGGAAAGCAAAATTAGTCCCTCTCCTCGCTGGAAGTCCAAAAAAAAGGCGTAAATTTGACTAAGTGCCTAGGAGGATGTCCCTTAAAGAAGGCCGACGTGCTATGGTTCTCCACCTGGGTCTGGAACGCCAAATTAGTCCCTCTCCTCGCTGGAAGTCCAAAAAAAAGGCGTAAGTTTGACTAAGTGCCTAGGAGGATGTCCCTTTAAGAAGGCTGACCTGCTATGGTTCTCCACCCGGGTACGGAAAGCAAAATTAGTCCCTCTCCTCGCTGGAAGTCCAAAAAAAAAGGTGTAAATTTGACTAAGTGCCTAGGAGGATGTCCCTTTAAGAAGGCCGACGTGCTATGGTCCTCCACCTGGGTCAGGAACGCAAAATTGTCCCTCTCCTCGCTGGAAGTCCAAAAAAAAGGTGTAAATTTGACTAAGTGCCTAGGAGGATGTCCCTTTAAGAAGGCCGACGTGCTATGGTCCTCCACCTGGGTCAGGAACGCAAAATTGTCCCTCTCCTCGCTGGAAGTCCAAAAAAAAGGTGTAAATTTGACTAAGTGCCTAGGAGGATGTCCCTTTAAGAAGGCCGACGTGCTATGGTCCTCCACCTGGGTCAGGAACGCAAAATTGTCCCTCTCCTCGCTGGAAGTCCAAAAAAAAGGTGTAAATTTGACTAAGTGCCTAGGAGGATGTCCCTTTAAGAAGGCCGACGTGCTATGGTTCTCCACCCGGGTCCGGAACTCAAAATTAGTCCCTCTCCTAGTTGGAAGTCATCAAAAAAAGGCGGAAATTTGACTAAGTGCCATCATTTTAGAGTACCAGGACTATAGCTGGGGAATTGGAGCCCTCTGGTGGACACTCGCTGCAAATGCACCCTGAATTAAACACATTATTTCCAGTTCTTTTGGGGCCCTATTTTCAGACGTTGTGGAGCCCTCCAGTGGACTCCCGCCTCCAATGCACCCCCCAAATTAAAGACATCACCCCCCAAACTAAAGACATTATTTCCAGTTCTTTTGGGGGCCTGTTTTCAGCCGGTTTGGCGTATTTCCTTGACGCCGGGGAGTCCTACAGGTGTTCCCGGGGAATGAGAGGCCTTTTGTGGGCCAGAAAGAGTGGGGAACCCTTGGAGCCCCTATTTTCAGACAGTTTGGCTTATTTCGGTGACGCCGGGGGGGTCCTTCAGGTCTCCCCGGGGAATGAGAGGCCTTTTGGGGCCATACATAGGTCAACAAAAGAGTGGGGAATTGGAGCCCTCCGGTGGACTCCCGCTGCAAATGCACCCCCCAAATTAAATACATTAATTCCAGGCCTTTTGGGGCCCTATATTCAGACGGTGTGGAGCCCTCCAGTGGACTCCCGCCTCCAATGCACCCCCATAATTATAGACATCACCCCCCAAATTAAACACATTATTTCCAGTTCTTTTGGGCCCCTATTTTCAGACGGTTTGGCGTATTTCCTTGACGCCGGGGAGTCCTACAGGTGTTCCCGGGGAATGAGAGGCCTTTTGTGGGCCAGAAATAGTGGGGAACACTTGGAGCCCCTATTTTCAGACAGTTTGCCGTATTTCGGTGACGCCGGGGCGTCCGTCAGGTCTTCCCGGGGAATGTGAGGCCTTTCGTGGGCCATATTTTCAGACAGATTGGCCTGTTTCAGTGACGCCGAGGCGTCCATCAGGTCTTCCCGGGGAGTGTGAGGCCTTTTGGGGCCCTATTTTCAGACAGAAAAAAAAGAAAAGTAACCCTTACACTACAAAGGACAGCGGGGAAACGCCCCCCCAGCAAAGTCACAGGGGAAGTGGGGTAGACAAGTGGAGAGTGTCTGGGGAAAAGTCCACAAAATGATCAAAAATCACACACAGGTACGAGTGCCACAAGTCCCGCCGCGTCCCACCCGAGTCCGAGGTGCCCCCCACATGCCCAAAACGCACCCAGCAAAGGCGCACTGTGAGTGGGGAAGAAAAGTTGGAAAAGTGGGCAAAAGTCCGGAAAAATGACCAAAAACCACACCCAGGTTAGAGCCCCACACGTCCTGCAGTCGCACCCGAGTCCTGGGATGCCCAACATGTCCAAAAAAATCAAAAAAAGCCCAAAAAATCAAAAAAAAGCCCCGGGCCGTATCTTGGACGCCGGCGTACCGCGTTCGGCCCTCGTGCCGTAGTTTGGCGACCGATTGTAAAAATTTGCCGCGACCGGCTAGTTTTTTTCCTTGGAGTAAATAGAGAGTAGATCCAGCAGAAAATATGCACTATAAACAAAGAGAGGGAGTTTGGAGGGGGGGGGGCAAAAACGCCCTCTTGGAACTTAGTCCCGCCGCGTTCCACCAGTGTCTCGGGGTGCCTACAATGTCCACAACTTACCCAGCAAAGGCGCACTGTGATTGGGAAGAAAAGTTGGGAAAGTGGGCAAAAGTCCCGAATTTGGTCCAAAATCACACCCAGGTTCGAGTCCCACAAGTCCCGCCGCGTTCCACCAGGGTTCCGGGGTGCCTACAATGTCCACAACGCACCCAGCAAAGGCGCACTGTGATTGGGAAGAAAAGTTGGGAAAGTGGGCAAAAGTCCCGAATTTGGTCCAAAATCACACCCAGGTTCGAGTCCCACAAGTCCCGCCGCGTTCCACCAGTGTTCCGGGGTGCCTGACATGTCCAAGACGCACCCAGCAAAGGCGCACTGTGATTGGGAAGAAAAGTTGGGAAAGTGGGCAAAAGTCCCGAATTTGGTCCAAAATCACACCCAGGTTCGAGTCCCACAAGTCCCGCCGCGTTCCACCAGTGTCTCGGGGTGCCTACAATGTCCACAACTTACCCAGCAAAGGCGCACTGTGATTGGGAAGAAAAGTTGGGAAAGTGGGCAAAAGTCCCGAATGTGGTCCAAAATCACACCCAGGTTCGAGTCCCACAAGTCCCGCCGCGTTCCACCAGTGTCTCGGGGTGCCTACAATGTCCACAACGCACCCAGCAAAGGCGCACTGTGACTGGGAAGAAAAGTTGGGAAAGTGGGCAAAAGTCCCGAATTTGGTCCAAAATCACACCCAGGTTCGAGTCCCACAAGTCCCGCCGCGTTCCACCAGGGTTCCGGGGTGCCTGACATGTCCACGACGCACCCAGCAAAGGCGCACTGTGATTGGGAAGAAAAGTTGGGAAAGTGGGCAAAAGTCCCGAATTTGGTCCAAAATCACACCCAGGTTCGAGTCCCACAAGTCCCGCCGCGTTCCACCAGGGTTCCGGGGTGCCTACAATGTCCACAACGCACCCAGCAAAGGCGCACTGTGAGTGGGAAGAAAAGTTGGGAAAGTGGGCAAAAGTCCCGAATTTGGTCCAAAATCACACCCAGGTTCGAGTCCCACAAGTCCCGCCGCGTTCCACCAGGGTCTCGGGGTGCCTACAATGTCCACAACGCACCCAGCAAAGGCGCACTGTGATTGGGAAGAAAAGTTGGGAAAGTGGGCAAAAGTCCCGAATTTGGTCCAAAATCACACCCAGGTTCGAGTCCCACAAGTCCCGCCGCGTTCCACCAGGGTCTCGGGGTGCCTACAATGTCCACAACGCACCCAGCAAAGGCGCACTGTGATTGGGAAGAAAAGTTGGGAAAGTGGGCAAAAGTCCCGAATTTGATCCAAAATTATGCCCGGGTTGGAGTACCACGAGTCCGGCCGCGTTCCACCGGTGTCCCGGGGGTGCCTGGCATGTCCACCACTTACCCAGCAAAGGCGCACTGTGATTGGGAAGAAAAGTTGGGAAAGTGGGCAAAAGTCCCGAATTTGATCCAAAATTATGCCCGGGTTGGAGTACCACGAGTCCGGCCGCGTTCCACCGGTGTCCCGGGGGTGCCTGGCATGTCCACCACTTACCCAGCAAAGGCGCACTGTGATTCAGAAGAAAAGTTGGGAAAGTGTGGAAAAAAAGGACCGGGAAATATCCAAAATTATGCCCGGGTTGGAGTACCACGAGTCCGGCCGCGTTCCACCGGTGTCCCGGGGGTGCCTGCCATGTCCACAACTTACCCAGCAAAGGCGCACTGTGATTCAGAAGAAAAGTTGGGAAAGTGGGGAAAAAAAGGACCGGGAAATATCCAAAATTATGCCCGGGTTGGAGTACCACGAGTCCGGCCGCGTTCCACCGGTGTCCCGGGGGTGCCTGCCATGTCCACAACTTACCCAGCAAAGGCGCACTGTGATTCAGAAGAAAAGTTGGGAAAGTGGGGAAAAAAAGGACCGGAAAATATCCAAAATTATGCCCGGGTTGGAGTACCACGAGTCCGGCCGCGTTCCACCGGTGTCCCGGGGGTGCCTGGCACGTCCACAACTTACCCAGCAAAGGCGCACTGTCAGTGGGGAAGACCAAACATGTCTCGGATTTTTTCCAAGTACCTTAACGAGAGAGGCTAAAAAGCACCTGTTTTTACCTTCTCTCGTTGTTGTACTTAGAAAAAAAACGAGAAAATAAAAAATCTGGGTTTTTTTCTAAGTACCTTAACGAGAGAGGCTAAAAAAAACCATTTTTTACCTTCTCTCGTTGTTGTACTTAGAAAAAAAACGAGAAAAAAAATTTTCCCCATTCATTTCAATGGGAGTTCATTTTTTTTTTGGGATTTTTTCTAAGTACCTTAACGAGAGAGGCTTAATTTTTCACCTACTTTTTACCTTCTCTCGATTTTTCGTTTTTTACCTGGTCGACCAAAACACCTCCATCTCGTTACTATGTGCACCATGTCTGACAGGCTGAAATCACAGGGAACGCGTCCGAGTCAAAGTGAGCTATTTTCGGACACAAATATGGTGTTTTTCCC
>NW_027316588.1:122500-135000 GCF_033978685.3 Nerophis lumbriciformis | reverse complement strand
CGGAAATTTGACTAAGTGCCATCATTTTAGAGTACCAGGACTATAGCTGGGGAATTGGAGCCCTCTGGTGGACACTCGCTGCAAATGCACCCTGAATTAAACACATTATTTCCAGTTCTTTTGGGGCCCTATTTTCAGGCGTAAATTTGACTAAGTGTCTAGGGGCATGTCCCTTTAAGAAGGCCGACCTGCTATGGTTCTCCACCTGGGTCTGGAACGCCAAATTAGTCCCTCTCCTCGCTGGAAGTCCAAAAAAAAGGCGTGAATTTGACTAAGTGCCTAGGAGGATGTCCCTTTAAGAAGGCCGACGTGCTATGGTTCTCCACCTGGGTCAGGAAAGCAAAATGGTCCCTCTCCTCGCTGGAAGTCCAAAAAAAAGGCGTGAATTTGACTAAGTGCCTAGGAGCATTTCCCTTTAAGAAGGCCGACGTGCTATGGTTCTCCACCCGGGTACGGAAAGCAAAATTAGTCCCTCTCCTCGCTGGAAGTCCAAAAAAAAGGCGTAAATTTGACTAAGTGCCTAGGAGGATGTCCCTTAAAGAAGGCCGACGTGCTATGGTTCTCCACCTGGGTCTGGAACGCCAAATTAGTCCCTCTCCTCGCTGGAAGTCCAAAAAAAAGGCGGAAATTTGACTAAGTGCCTAGGAGGATGTCCCTTTAAGAAGGCCGACGTGCTATGGTTCTCCACCCGGGTCCGGAACTCAAAATTAGTCCCTCTCCTAGCTGGAAGTCCAAAAAAAAGGCGTGAATTTGACTAAGTGCCTAGGAGGATGTCCCTTTAAGAAGGCCGACGTGCTATGGTTCTCCACCTGGGTCAGGAAAGCAAAATTGTCCCTCTCCTCGCTGGAAGTCCAAAAAAAAGGCGTGAATTTGACTAAGTGCCTAGGAGCATTTCCCTTTAAGAAGGCAGACGTGCTATGGTTCTCCACCCGGGTACGGAAAGCAAAATTAGTCCCTCTCCTCGCTGGAAGTCCAAAAAAAAGGCGTAAATTTGACTAAGTGCCTAGGAGGATGTCCCTTTAAGAAGGCCGACCTGCTATGGTTCTCCACCTGGGTACGGAACGCCAAATTAGTCCCTCTCCTCGCTGGAAGTCCAAAAAAAAGGCGGAAATTTGACTAAGTGCCTAGGAGGATGTCCCTTTAAGAAGGCCGACGTGCTATGGTTCTCCACCCGGGTCCAGAACTCAAAATTAGTCCCTCTCCTAGTTGGAAGTCATCAAAAAAAGGCGGAAATTTGACTAAGTGCCATCATTTTAGAGTACCAGGACTATAGTGGGGGAATTGGAGCCCTCTGGTGGACACTCGCTGCAAATGCACCCTGAATTAAAGACATTATTTCCAGTTCTTTTGGGGCCCTATTTTCAGGCGTAAATTTGACTAAGTGTCTAGGGGCATGTCCCTTTAAGAAGGCCGACCTGCTATGGTTCTCCACCTGGGTCAGGAAAGCAAAATTGTCCCTCTCCTCGCTGGAAGTCCAAAAAAAAGGCGTGAATTTGACTAAGTGCCTAGGAGGATGTCCCTTTAAGAAGGCCGACGTGCTATGGTTCTCCACCTGGGTCAGGAAAGCAAAATTGTCCCTCTCCTCGCTGGAAGTCCAAAAAAAAGGCGTGAATCTGACTAAGTGCCTAGGAGCATTTCCCTTTAAGAAGGCCGACGTGCTATGGTTCTCCACCCGGGTACGGAAAGCAAAATTAGTCCCTCTCCTCGCTGGAAGTCCAAAAAAAAGGCGTGAATTTGACTAAGTGCCTAGGAGGATGTCCCTTAAAGAAGGCCGACGTGCTATGGTTCTCCACCTGGGTCTGGAACGCCAAATTAGTCCCTCTCCTCGCTGGAAGTCCAAAAAAAAGGCGTAAATTTGACTAAGTGCCTAGGAGGATGTCCCTTTAAGAAGGCCGACGTGCTATGGTTCTCCACCTGGGTCAGGAAAGCAAAATTGTCCCTCTCCTCGCTGGAAGTCCAAAAAAAAGGCGTAAATTTGACTAAGTGCCTAGGAGGATGTCCCTTAAAGAAGGCCGACGTGCTATGGTTCTCCACCTGGGTCTGGAACGCCAAATTAGTCCCTCTCCTCGCTGGAAGTCCAAAAAAAAGGCGGAAATTTGACTAAGTGCCTAGGAGGATGTCCCTTTAAGAAGGCCGACGTGCTATGGTTCTCCACCTGGGTCAGGAAAGCAAAATTGTCCCTCTCCTCGCTGGAAGTCCAAAAAAAAGGCGTAAATTTGACTAAGTGCCTAGGAGGATGTCCCTTTAAGAAGGCTGACCTGCTATGGTTCTCCACCCGGGTGCGGAAAGCAAAATTAGTCCCTCTCCTCGCTGGAAGTCCAAAAAAAAAAGGCGTGAATTTGACTAAGTGCCTAGGAGCATTTCCCTTTAAGAAGGCCGACGTGCTATGGTTCTCCACCTGGGTCAGGAAAGCAAAATTGTCCCTCTCCTCGCTGGAAGTCCAAAAAAAAGGCGTGAATTTGACTAAGTGCCTAGGAGCATTTCCCTTTAAGAAGGCCGACGTGCTATGGTTCTCCACCTGGGTCAGGAAAGCAAAATTGTCCCTCTCCTCGCTGGAAGTCCAAAAAAAAGGCGTGAATTTGACTAAGTGCCTAGGAGCATTTCCCTTTAAGAAGGCCGACGTGCTATGGTTCTCCACCTGGGTCAGGAAAGCAAAATTGTCCCTCTCCTCGCTGGAAGTCCAAAAAAAAGGCGTGAATTTGACTAAGTGCCTAGGAGCATTTCCCTTTAAGAAGGCCGACGTGCTATGGTTCTCCACCTGGGTCAGGAAAGCAAAATTGTCCCTCTCCTCGCTGGAAGTCCAAAAAAAAGGCGTGAATTTGACTAAGTGCCTAGGAGGATGTCCCTTTAAGAAGGCCGACGTGCTATGGTTCTCCACCTGGGTCAGGAAAGCAAAATTGTCCCTCTCCTCGCTGGAAGTCCAAAAAAAAGGCGTGAATTTGACTAAGTGCCTAGGAGCATTTCCCTTTAAGAAGGCCGACGTGCTATGGTTCTCCACCTGGGTCAGGAAAGCAAAATTGTCCCTCTCCTCGCTGGAAGTCCAAAAAAAAGGCGTGAATTTGACTAAGTGCCTAGGAGGATGTCCCTTTAAGAAGGCCGACGTGCTATGGTTCTCCACCTGGGTCAGGAAAGCAAAATTGTCCCTCTCCTCGCTGGAAGTCCAAAAAAAAGGCGTAAATTTGACTAAGTGCCTAGGAGGATGTCCCTTAAAGAAGGCCGACGTGCTATGGTTCTCCACCTGGGTCTGGAACGCCAAATTAGTCCCTCTCCTCGCTGGAAGTCCAAAAAAAAGGCGGAAATTTGACTAAGTGCCTAGGAGGATGTCCCTTTAAGAAGGCCGACGTGCTATGGTTCTCCACCCGGGTCCGGAACTCAAAATTAGTCCCTCTCCTAGTTGGAAGTCATCAAAAAAAGGCGGAAATTTGACTAAGTGCCATCATTTTAGAGTACCAGGACTATAGTGGGGGAATTGGAGCCCTCTGGTGGACACTCGCTGCAAATGCACCCTGAATTAAAGACATTATTTCCAGTTCTTTTGGGGCCCTATTTTCAGGCGTAAATTTGACTAAGTGTCTAGGGGCATGTCCCTTTAAGAAGGCCGACCTGCTATGGTTCTCCACCTGGGTCTGGAACGCCAAATTAGTCCCTCTCCTCGCTGGAAGTCCAAAAAAAAGGCGTGAATTTGACTAAGTGCCTAGGAGGATGTCCCTTTAAGAAGGCCGACGTGCTATGGTTCTCCACCTGGGTCAGGAAAGCAAAATTGTCCCTCTCCTCGCTGGAAGTCCAAAAAAAAGGCGTGAATTTGACTAAGTGCCTAGGAGCATTTCCCTTTAAGAAGGCCGACGTGCTATGGTTCTCCACCCGGGTGCGGAAAGCAAAATTAGTCCCTCTCCTCGCTGGAAGTCCAAAAAAAAGGCGGAAATTTGACTAAGTGCCTAGGAGGATGTCCCTTTAAGAAGGCTGACCTGCTATGGTTCTCCACCCGGGTACGGAAAGCAAAATTAGTCCCTCTCCTCGCTGGAAGTCCAAAAAAAAGGCGTGAATTTGACTAAGTGCCTAGGAGGATGTCCCTTTAAGAAGGCCGACGTGCTATGGTTCTCCACCTGGGTCAGGAAAGCAAAATTGTCCCTCTCCTCGCTGGAAGTCCAAAAAAAAGGCGTGAATTTGACTAAGTGCCTAGGAGCATTTCCCTTTAAGAAGGCCGACGTGCTATGGTTCTCCACCTGGGTCAGGAAAGCAAAATTGTCCCTCTCCTCGCTGGAAGTCCAAAAAAAAGGCGTGAATTTGACTAAGTGCCTAGGAGCATTTCCCTTTAAGAAGGCCGACGTGCTATGGTTCTCCACCTGGGTCAGGAAAGCAAAATTGTCCCTCTCCTCGCTGGAAGTCCAAAAAAAAGGCGTGAATTTTTGGGGCCCTATAATTAGTCCCTCTCCTAGCTGGAAGTCCAAAAAAAAAGGCGTGAATTTGACTAAGTGCCTAGGAGGATGTCCCTTTAAGAAGGCCGACGTGCCTTGGTTCTACACCTGGGTACGGAACGCCAAATTAGTCCCTCTCCTCGCTGGAAGTCCAAAAAAAAGGCGTGAATTTGACTAAGTGCCTAGGAGGATGTCCCTTTAAGAAGGCTGACCTGCTATGGTTCTCCACCCGGGTACGGAAAGCAAAATTAGTCCCTCTCCTCGCTGGAAGTCCAAAAAAAAGGCGTAAATTTGACTAAGTGCCTAGGAGGATGTCCCTTAAAGAAGGCCGACGTGCTATGGTTCTCCACCTGGGTCTGGAACGCCAAATTAGTCCCTCTCCTCGCTGGAAGTCCAAAAAAAAGGCGTGAATTTGACTAAGTGCCTAGGAGGATGTCCCTTTAAGAAGGCCGACGTGCTATGGTTCTCCACCTGGGTCAGGAAAGCAAAATTGTCCCTCTCCTCGCTGGAAGTCCAAAAAAAAGGCGTGAATTTGACTAAGTGCCTAGGAGCATTTCCCTTTAAGAAGGCCGACGTGCTATGGTTCTCCACCCGGGTACGGAAAGCAAAATTAGTCCCTCTCCTCGCTGGAAGTCCAAAAAAAAGGCGTAAATTTGACTAAGTGCCTAGGAGGATGTCCCTTTAAGAAGGCTGACCTGCTATGGTTCTCCACCCGGGTGCGGAAAGCAAAATTAGTCCCTCTCCTCGCTGGAAGTCCAAAAAAAAGGCGGAAATTTGACTAAGTGCCTAGGAGCATTTCCCTTTAAGAAGGCCGACCTGCTATGGTTCTCCACCCGGGTCCGGAACTCAAAATTAGTCCCTCTCCTAGTTGGAAGTCATCAAAAAAAGGCGGAAATTTGACTAAGTGCCATCATTTTAGAGTACCAGGACTATAGCTGGGGAATTGGAGCCCTCTGGTGGACACTCGCTGCAAATGCACCCTGAATTAAACACATTATTTCCAGTTCTTTTGGTGTTCCCGGGGAATGAGAGGCCTTTTGTGGGCCAGAAAGAGTGGGGGACCCTTGGAGCCCCTATTTTCAGACAGTTTGGCTTATTTCGGTGACGCCGGGGCGTCCATCAGGTCTTCCCGGGGAATGAGAGGCCTTTTGTGGCCATATGTCAACAAAAGAGTGGGGAAATGGAGCCCTCCGGTGGACTCCCGCTGCAAATGCACCCCCCAAATTAAAGACATTAATTCCAGGCCTTTTGGGGCCCTATATTCAGACGGTGTGTAGCCCTCCAGTGGACTCCCGCCTCCAATGCACCCCCCAAATTAAAGGCATCACCCCCCAAATTAAAGGCATCATTTCCAGTTCTTTTGGGGCCCTATTTTCAGACAGTTTGGCGGATTTCCTTGACGCCGGGGAGTCCTACAGGTGTTCCCGGGGAATGAGAGGCCTTTTGTGGGCCAGAAAGAGTGGGGAACCCTTGGAGCCCCTATTTTCAGACAGTTTGGCTTATTTCGGTGACGCCGGGGCGTCCATCAGGTCTTCCCGGGGAATGAGAGGCCTTTTGTGGCCATATGTCAACAAAAGAGTGGGGAAATGGAGCCCTCCGGTGGACTCCCGCTGCAAATGCACCCCCCAAATTAAAGACATTAATTCCAGGCCTTTTGGGGCCCTATATTCAGACGGTGTGTAGCCCTCCAGTGGACTCCCGCCTCCAATGCACCCCCCAAATTAAAGGCATCACCCCCCAAATTAAAGGCATCATTTCCAGTTCTTTTGGGGCCCTATTTTCAGACAGTTTGGCGGATTTCCTTGACGCCGGGGAGTCCTACAGGTGTTCCCGGGGAATGAGAGGCCTTTTGTGGGCCAGAAAGAGTGGGGAACCCTTGGAGCCCCTATTTTCAGACAGTTTGGCTTATTTCGGTGACGCCGGGGCGTCCATCAGGTCTTCCCGGGGAATGAGAGGCCTTTTGTGGCCATATGTCAACAAAAGAGTGGGGAAATGGAGCCCTCCGGTGGACTCCCGCTGCAAATGCACCCCCCAAATTAAATACATTAATTCCAGGCCTTTTGGGGCCCTATATTCAGACGGTGTGGAGCCCTCCAGTGGACTCCCGCCTCCAATGCACCCCCATAATTATAGACATCACCCCCCAAATTAAACACATTATTTCCAGTTCTTTTGGGCCCCTATTTTCAGCCGGTTTGGCGTATTTCCTTGACGCCGGGGAGTCCTACAGGTGTTCCCGGGGAATGAGAGGCCTTTTGTGGGCCAGAAAGAGTGGGGAACCCTTGGAGCCCCTATTTTCAGACAGTTTGCCGTATTTCGGTGACGCCGGGGCGTCCGTCAGGTCTTCCCGGGGAATGTGAGGCCTTTCGTGGGCCATATTTTCAGACAGATTGGCCTGTTTCAGTGACGCCGAGGCGTCCATCAGGTCTTCCCGGGGAGTGTGAGGCCTTTTGGGGCCCTATTTTCAGACAGAAAAAAAAGAAAAGTAACCCTTACACTACAAAGGACAGCGGGGAAACGCCCCCCCCAGCAAAGTCACAGGGGAAGTGGGGTAGACAAGTGGAGAGTGTCTGGGGAAAAGTCCACAAAATGATCAAAAATCACACCCAGGTACGAGTGCCACAAGTCCCGCCGCGTTCCACCAGTGTCACGGGGTGCCTGACATGTCCAAAACGCACCCAGCAAAGGCGCACTGTGATTGGGAAGAAAAGTTGGAAAAGTGGGCAAAAGTCCGGAAAAATGACCAAAAACCACACCCAGGTTAGAGCCCCACACGTCCTGCAGTCGCACCCGAGTCCTGGGATGCCCAACATGTCCAAAAAAATCAAAAAAAGCCCAAAAAATCAAAAAAATCCCCGGGCCGTATCTTGGACGCCGGCGTACCGCGTTCGGCCCTCGTGCCGTAGTTTGGCGACCGATTGTAAAAATTTGCCGCGACCGGCTAGTTTTTTTCCTTGGAGTAAATAGAGAGTAGATCCAGCAGAAAATATGCACTATAAACAAAGAGAGGGAGTTTGGAGGGGGGCAAAAACGCCCTCTTGGAACTTAGTCCCGCCGCGTTCCACCAGGGTTCCGGGGTGCCTGACATGTCCACGACGCACCCAGCAAAGGCGCACTGTGATTGGGAAGAAAAGTTGGGAAAGTGGGCAAAAGTCCCAAATTTGATTCAAAATCACACCCAGGTTCGAGTCCCACAAGTCCCGCCGCGTTCCACCAGGGTTCCGGGGTGCCTGACATGTCCACGACGCACCCAGCAAAGGCGCACTGTGATTGGGAAGAAAAGTTGGGAAAGTGGGCAAAAGTCCCGAATTTGGTCCAAAATCACACCCAGGTTCGAGTCCCACAAGTCCCGCCGCGTTCCACCAGGGTTCCGGGGTGCCTACAATGTCCACAACGCACCCAGCAAAGGCGCACTGTGATTGGGAAGAAAAGTTGGGAAAGTGGGCAAAAGTCCCGAATTTGGTCCAAAATCACACCCAGGTTCGAGTCCCACAAGTCCCGCCGCGTTCCACCAGTGTCTCGGGGTGCCTACAATGTCCACAACGCACCCAGCAAAGGCGCACTGTGATTGGGAAGAAAAGTTGGGAAAGTGGGCAAAAGTCCCGAATTTGGTCCAAAATCACACCCAGGTTCGAGTCCCACAAGTCCCGCCGCGTTCCACCAGGGTTCCGGGGTGCCTACAATGTCCACAACGCACCCAGCAAAGGCGCACTGTGATTGGGAAGAAAAGTTGGGAAAGTGGGCAAAAGTCCCGAATTTGGTCCAAAATCACACCCAGGTTCGAGTCCCACAAGTCCCGCCGCGTTCCACCAGTGTCTCGGGGTGCCTACAATGTCCACAACTTACCCAGCAAAGGCGCACTGTGATTGGGAAGAAAAGTTGGGAAAGTGGGCAAAAGTCCCGAATTTGGTCCAAAATCACCCAAAATCACACCCAGGTTCGAGTCCCACAAGTCCCGCCGCGTTCCACCAGGGTTCCGGGGTGCCTACAATGTCCACAACGCACCCAGCAAAGGCGCACTGTGATTGGGAAGAAAAGTTGGGAAAGTGGGCAAAAGTCCCGAATTTGGTCCAAAATCACACCCAGGTTCGAGTCCCACAAGTCCCGCCGCGTTCCACCAGTGTCTCGGGGTGCCTACAATGTCCACAACTCACCCAGCAAAGGCGCACTGTGATTGGGAAGAAAAGTTGGGAAAGTGGGCAAAAGTCCCGAATTTGGTCCAAAATCACACCCAGGTTCGAGTCCCACAAGTCCCGCCGCGTTCCACCAGGGTTCAGGGGCGCCTACAATGTCCACAACTTACCCAGCAAAGGCGCACTGTGATTGGGAAGAAAAGTTGGGAAAGTGGGCAAAAGTCCCGAATGTGGTCCAAAATCACACCCAGGTTCGAGTCCCACAAGTCCCGCCGCGTTCCACCAGGGTTCCGGGGTGCCTACAATGTCCACGACGCACCCAGCAAAGGCGCACTGTGATTGGGAAGAAAAGTTGGGAAAGTGGGCAAAAGTCCCGAATTTGGTCCAAAATCACACCCAGGTTCGAGTCCCACAAGTCCCGCCGCGTTCCACCAGGGTTCCGGGGTGCCTACAATGTCCACAACGCACCCAGCAAAGGCGCACTGTGATTGGGAAGAAAAGTTGGGAAAGTGGGCAAAAGTCCCGAATTTGGTCCAAAATCACACCCAGGTTCGAGTCCCACAAGTCCCGCCGCGTTCCACCGGTGTCCCGGGGGTGCCTGGCATGTCCACAACTTACCCAGCAAAGGCGCACTGTGATTGGGAAGAAAAGTTGGGAAAGTGGGCAAAAGTCCCGAATTTGGTCCAAAATCACACCCAGGTTCGAGTCCCACAAGTCCCGCCGCGTTCCACCAGGGTTCCGGGGTGCCTACAATGTCCACAACGCACCCAGCAAAGGCGCACTGTGATTGGGAAGAAAAGTTGGGAAAGTGGGCAAAAGTCCCGAATTTGGTCCAAAATCACACCCAGGTTCGAGTCCCGCAAGTCCCGCCGCGTTCCACCAGGGTTCCGGGGTGCCTACAATGTCCACAACGCACCCAGCAAAGGCGCACTGTGATTGGGAAGAAAAGTTGGGAAAGTGGGCAAAAGTCCCGAATTTGGTCCAAAATTATGCCCGGGTTGGAGTCCCACAAGTCCCGCCGCGTTCCACCAGGGTTCCGGGGTGCCTACAATGTCCACGACGCACCCAGCAAAGGCGCACTGTGATTGGGAAGAAAAGTTGGGAAAGTGGGCAAAAGTCCCGAATTTGGTCCAAAATCACACCCAGGTTCGAGTCCCACAAGTCCCGCCGCGTTCCACCAGGGTTCCGGGGTGCCTACAATGTCCACAACGCACCCAGCAAAGGCGCACTGTGATTGGGAAGAAAAGTTGGGAAAGTGGGCAAAAGTCCCGAATTTGGTCCAAAATCACACCCAGGTTCGAGTCCCACAAGTCCCGCCGCGTTCCACCAGGGTTCCGGGGCGCCTACAATGTCCACGACGCACCCAGCAAAGGCGCACTGTGATTGGGAAGAAAAGTTGGGAAAGTGGGCAAAAGTCCCGAATTTGGTCCAAAATCACACCCAGGTTCGAGTCCCACAAGTCCCGCCGCGTTCCACCAGGGTTCCGGGGTGCCTACAATGTCCACGACGCACCCAGCAAAGGCGCACTGTGATTGGGAAGAAAAGTTGGGAAAGTGGGCAAAAGTCCCGAATTTGGTCCAAAATCACACCCAGGTTCGAGTCCCACAAGTCCCGCCGCGTTCCACCAGTGTCTCGGGGGTGCCTACAATGTCCACAACTTACCCAGCAAAGGCGCACTGTGATTGGGAAGAAAAGTTGGGAAAGTGGGCAAAAGTCCCGAATTTGATCCAAAATTATGCCCGGGTTGGAGTACCACGAGTCCGGCCGCGTTCCACCGGTGTCCCGGGGGTGCCTGGCATGTCCACAACTTACCCAGCAAAGGCGCACTGTGATTGGGAAGAAAAGTTGGGAAAGTGGGCAAAAGTCCCGAATTTGATCCAAAATTATGCCCGGGTTGGAGTACCACGAGTCCGGCCGCGTTCCACCGGTGTCCCGGGGGTGCCTGCCATGTCCACGACGCACCCAGCAAAGGCGCACTGTGATTGGGAAGAAAAGTTGGGAAAGTGGGCAAAAGTCCCGAATTTGATCCAAAATTATGCCCGGGTTGGAGTACCACGAGTCCGGCCGCGTTCCACCGGTGTCCCGGGGGTGCCTGCCATGTCCACAACTTACCCAGCAAAGGCGCACTGTGATTGGGAAGAAAAGTTGGGAAAGTGGGCAAAAGTCCCGAATTTGATCCAAAATTATGCCCGGGTTGGAGTACCACGAGTCCGGCCGCGTTCCACCGGTGTCCCGGGGGTGCCTGCCATGTCCACAACTTACCCAGCAAAGGCGCACTGTGATTCAGAAGAAAAGTTGGGAAAGTGGGGAAAAAAAGGACCGGAAAATATCCAAAATTATGCCCGGGTTGGAGTACCACGAGTCCGGCCGCGTTCCACCGGTGTCCCGGGGGTGCCTGGCACGTCCACAACTTACCCAGCAAAGGCGCACTGTCAGTGGGGAAGACCAAACATGTCTCGGATTTTTTCCAAGTACCTTAACGAGAGAGGCTAAAAAGCACCTGTTTTTACCTTCTCTCGTTGTTGTACTTAGAAAAAAAACGAGAAAATAAAAAATCTGGGTTTTTTTCTAAGTACCTTAACGAGAGAGGCTAAAAAAAACCATTTTTTACCTTCTCTCGTTGTTGTACTTAGAAAAAAAACGAGAAAAAAATTTTTCCCCATTCATTTCAATGGGAGTTCATTTTTTTTTTGGGATTTTTTCTAAGTACCTTAACGAGAGAGGCTTAATTTTTCACCTACTTTTTACCTTCTCTCGATTTTTCGTTTTTTACCTGGTCGACCAAAACACCTCCATCTCGTTACTATGTGCACCATGTCTGACAGGCTGAAATCACAGGGAACGCGTCCGAGTCAAAGTGAGCTATTTTCGGACACAAATATGGTGTTTTTCCCCTCTATCCTCTGGTTCTTTTTTCAAACTGATCTTCCAGCATCTGAGCGACAGGGGCTCATGCAGACACCTGTGTCCGCCCGAGGGGCGCCTTCCCGGACACATATATGGTGCTTCCCCCCTCTTTACCCCGGTCCTTTTTCAAACTGATCTTCCAGCATCTGAGCGACAGGGGCTCATGCAGACACCTGTGTCCGCCCGAGGGGCGCCTTCCCGGACACATATATGGTGCTTCCCCCCTCTTTACCCCGGTCCTTTTTCAAACTGATCTTCCAGCATCTGAGCGACAGGGGCTCATGCAGACACCTGTGTCCGCCCGAGGGGCGCCTTCCCGGACACATATATGGTGCTTCCCCCCTCTTTACCCCGGTCCTTTTTCAAACTGCTCTTCCAGCATCTGAGCGACAGGGGCTCATGCAGACACCTGTGTCCGCCCGAGGGGCGCCTTCCCGGACACATATATGGTGCTTTCCCCCTCTTTACCCCGGTCCTTTTTCAAACTGCTCTTCCAGCTTCTGAGCGACAGGGGCTCATGCAGACACCTGTGTCCGCCTAAGGGGCGCTATCTCGGACACATTTTCAACTTTTCCCGCATGAATGAAATCCTGGAACTGATTCCACCCAGGTACTTAGGACTTCCAGGGCTTGAGCGACAGGGGCTCTGTCCGGAGCGTGTGTCCGCCTAGGGGGCGCTGTCCCGGACACATTTTCAACTTTTCCCGCATGGATGAAATCCTGGAACTGATTCCACCCAGGTACTTAGGGCTTCCAGGGCTTGAGCGACAGGGGCTCTGTCCGGAGCGTGTGTCCGCCTAGGGGGCGCTGTCTCGGACACATTTTCAACTTTTCCCGCATGGATGAAATCCTGGAACTGATTCCACCCAGGTACTTAGGGCTTCCAGGGCTTGAGCGACAGGGGCTCTGTCCGGAGCGTGTGTCCGCCTAGGTGGCGCTGTCTCGGACACATTTTCAACTTTTCCCGCATGAATGAAATCCTGGAACTGATTCCACCCAGGTACTTAGGGCTTCCAGGGCTTGAGCGACAGGGGCTCTGTCCGGA
>NW_027316588.1:102500-112500 GCF_033978685.3 Nerophis lumbriciformis | reverse complement strand
CCCTCTCCTAGCTGGAAGTCCAAAAAAAAAGGCGTGAATTTGACTAAGTGTCTAGGAGGATGTCCCTTTAAGAAGGCCGACGTCCCTTGGTTCTCCACCTGGGTACAGAACGCCAAATTAGTCCCTCTCCTAGCTGGAAGTCCAAAAAAAAAGGCGTGAATTTGACTAAGTGTCTAGGAGGATGTCCCTTTAAGAAGGCCGACGTGCTATGGTTCTCCACCTGGGTCTGGAACGCCAAATTAGTCCCTCTCCTCGCTGGAAGTCCAAAAAAAAGGCGGAAATTTGACTAAGTGCCTAGGAGGATGTCCCCTTAAGAAGGCCGACGTGCCTTGGTTCTCTACCTGGGTACGGAACGCCAAATTAGTCCCTCTCCTAGCTGGAAGTAGTCAAAAAAAGGCGGAAATTTGACTAAGTGTCATTATTTTAGAGTACCAGGCCTCTATAGAAAAGTTTGGTTTTTTGTCTATGTGTCATCATTTTAGAGTACCAGGCCTCTATAGAAAAGTTTGGTTTTTTGTCTATGTGTCATCATTTTAGAGTACCAGGGCTCTATAGAAAAGTTTGGTAAATTTGACTAAGTGTCTAGGAGCATTTCCCTTTAAGAAGGCCGACCTGCTATGGTTCTCCACCTGGGTACGGAACGCCAAATTAGTCCCTCTCCTAGCTGGAAGTCCAAAAAAAAAGGCGTGAATTTGACTAAGTGTCTAGGAGCATTTCCCTTTAAGAAGGCCGACGTGCTATGGTTCTCCACCCGGGTACGGAAAGCAAAATTAGTCCCTCTCCTCGCTGGAAGTCCAAAAAAAAAGGTGTAAATTTGACTAAGTGCCTAGGAGGATGTCCCTTTAAGAAGGCTGACGTGCTATGGTCCTCCACCTGGGTCAGGAACGCAAAATTGTCCCTCTCCTCGCTGGAAGTCCAAAAAAAAGGCGTGAATTTGACTAAGTGCCTAGGAGGATGTCCCTTTAAGAAGGCTGACCTGCTATGGTTCTCCACCCGGGTACGGAAAGCAAAATTAGTCCCTCTCCTCGCTGGAAGTCCAAAAAAAAAGGCGTGAATTTGACTAAGTGTCTAGGAGCATTTCCCTTTAAGAAGGCCGACCTGCTATGGTTCTCCACCTGGGTCAGGAACGCCAAATTGTCCCTCTCCTCGCTGGAAGTCCAAAAAAAAGGTGTAAATTTGACTAAGTGCCTAGGAGGATGTCCCTTAAAGAAGGCCGACGTGCTATGGTTCTCCACCTGGGTCTGGAACGCCAAATTAGTCCCTCTCCTCGCTGGAAGTCCAAAAAAAAGGCGTGAATTTGACTAAGTGCCTAGGAGCATTTCCCTTTAAGAAGGCCGACGTGCTATGGTTCTCCACCTGGGTCAGGAAAGCAAAATTGTCCCTCTCCTCGCTGGAAGTCCAAAAAAAAGGCGTGAATTTGACTAAGTGCCTAGGAGGATGTCCCTTAAAGAAGGCCGACGTGCTATGGTACACCAAATTAGTCCCTCTCCTAGCTGGAAGTCCAAAAAAAAGGCGTGAATTTGACTAAGTGTCTAGGAGCATTTCCCTTTAAGAAGGCCGACCTGCTATGGTTCTCCACCCGGGTCCGGAACTCAAAATTAGTCCCTCTCCTAGTTGGAAGTCATCAAAAAAAGGCGGAAATTTGACTAAGTGCCATCATTTTAGAGTACCAGGACTATAGCTGGGGAATTGGAGCCCTCTGGTGGACACTCGCTGCAAATGCACCCTGAATTAAAGACATTATTTCCAGTTCTTTTGGGGCCCTATTTTCAGGCGTAAATTTGACTAAGTGTCTAGGGGCATGTCCCTTTAAGAAGGCCGACCTGCTATGGTTCTCCACCTGGGTCTGGAACGCCAAATTAGTCCCTCTCCTCGCTGGAAGTCCAAAAAAAAGGCGTGAATTTGACTAAGTGCCTAGGAGCATTTCCCTTTAAGAAGGCCGACGTGCTATGGTTCTCCACCTGGGTCAGGAAAGCAAAATTGTCCCTCTCCTCGCTGGAAGTCAAAAAAAAAGGCGTGAATTTGACTAAGTGCCTAGGAGCATTTCCCTTTAAGAAGGCCGACGTGCTATGGTTCTCCACCTGGGTCAGGAAAGCAAAATTGTCCCTCTCCTCGCTGGAAGTCCAAAAAAAAGGCGTAAATTTGACTAAGTGCCTAGGAGGATGTCCCTTAAAGAAGGCCGACGTGCTATGGTTCTCCACCTGGGTCTGGAACGCCAAATTAGTCCCTCTCCTCGCTGGAAGTCCAAAAAAAAGGCGGAAATTTGACTAAGTGCCTAGGAGGATGTCCCTTTAAGAAGGCCGACGTGCTATGGTTCTCCACCCGGGTCCGGAACTCAAAATTAGTCCCTCTCCTAGTTGGAAGTCATCAAAAAAAGGCGGAAATTTGACTAAGTGCCATCATTTTAGAGTACCAGGACTATAGCTGGGGAATTGGAGCCCTCTGGTGGACACTCGCTGCAAATGCACCCTGAATTAAACACATTATTTCCAGTTCTTTTGGGGCCCTATTTTCAGACGTTGTGGAGCCCTCCAGTGGACTCCCGCCTCCAATGCACCCCCCAAATTAAAGACATCACCCCCCAAACTAAAGACATTATTTCCAGTTCTTTTGGGGGCCTGTTTTCAGCCGGTTTGGCGTATTTCCTTGACGCCGGGGAGTCCTACAGGTGTTCCCGGGGAATGAGAGGCCTTTTGTGGGCCAGAAAGAGTGGGGAACCCTTGGAGCCCCTATTTTCAGACAGTTTGGCTTATTTCGGTGACGCCGGGGCGTCCATCACGTCTTCCCGGGGAATGAGAGGCCTTTTGTGGCCATATGTCAACAAAAGAGTGGGGAAATGGAGCCCTCCGGTGGACTCCCGCTGCAAATGCACCCCCCAAATTAAATACATTAATTCCAGGCCTTTTGGGGCCCTATATTCAGACGGTGTGGAGCCCTCCAGTGGACTCCCGCCTCCAATGCACCCCCATAATTATAGACATCACCCCCCAAATTAAACACATTATTTCCAGTTCTTTTGGGCCTCTATTTTCAGACGGTTTGGCGTATTTCCTTGACGCCGGGGAGTCCTACAGGTGTTCCCGGGGAATGAGAGGCCTTTTGTGGGCCAGAAAGAGTGGGGAACCCTTGGAGCCCCTATTTTCAGACAGTTTGGCTTATTTCGGTGACGCCGGGGCGTCCATCAGGTCTTCCCGGGGAATGAGAGGCCTTTTGTGGCCATATGTCAACAAAAGAGTGGGGAAATGGAGCCCTCCGGTGGACTCCCGCTGCAAATGCACCCCCCAAATTAAATACATTAATTCCAGGCCTTTTGGGGCCCTATTTTCAGACGTTGTGGAGCCCTCCAGTGGACTCCCGCCTCCAATGCACCCCCATAATTATAGACATCACCCCCCCAAATTAAAGACATTATTTCCAGTTCTTTTGGGGCCCTATTTTCAGCCGGTTTGGCGTATTTCCTTGACGCCGGGGAGTCCTACAGGTGTTCCCGGGGAATGAGAGGCCTTTTGTGGGCCAGAAAGAGTGGGGAACCCTTGGAGCCCCTATTTTCAGACAGTTTGCCGTATTTCGGTGACGCCGGGGCGTCCATCAGGTCTTCCCGGGGAATGTGAGGCCTTTCGTGGGCCATATTTTCAGACAGATTGGCCTGTTTCAGTGACGCCGAGGCGTCCATCAGGTCTTCCCGGGGAGTGTGAGGCCTTTTGGGGCCCTATTTTCAGACAGAAAAAAAAGAAAAGTAACCCTTACACTACAAAGGACAGCGGGGAAACGCCCCCCCCAGCAAAGTCACAGGGGAAGTGGGGTAGACAAGTGGAGAGTGTCTGGGGAAAAGTCCACAAAATGATCAAAAATCACACACAGGTACGAGTGCCACAAGTCCCGCCGCGTCCCACCCGAGTCCGAGGTGCCCCCCACATGCCCAAAACGCACCCAGCAAAGGCGCACTGTGAGTGGGGAAGAAAAGTTGGAAAAGTGGGCAAAAGTCCGGAAAAATGACCAAAAACCACACCCAGGTTAGAGCCCCACACGTCCTGCAGTCGCACCCGAGTCCTGGGATGCCCAACATGTCCAAAAAAATCAAAAAAAGCCCAAAAAATCAAAAAAATCCCCGGGCCGTATCTTGGACGCCGGCGTACCGCGTTCGGCCCTCGTGCCGTAGTTTGGCGACCGATTGTAAAAATTTGCCGCGACCGGCTAGTTTTTTTCCTTGGAGTAAATAGAGAGTAGATCCAGCAGAAAATATGCACTATAAACAAAGAGAGGGGGTTTGGAGGGGGGCAAAAACGCCCTCTTGGAACTTTTGCAGCAGCACACATCAAACTAGCGGGGAGAAGGCATGCATAGCAAAAGGCCACGAAATGATCCAAAATCACACCCAGGTTCGAGTCCCACAAGTCCCGCCGCGTTCCACCAGGGTTCCGGGGTGCCTGACATGTCCACGACGCACCCAGCAAAGGCGCACTGTGATTGGGAAGAAAAGTTGGGAAAGTGGGCAAAAGTCCCGAATTTTATCCAAAATTATACCCAGGTTCGAGTCCCACAAGTCCCGCCGCGTTCCACCAGTGTCTCGGGGTGCCTACAATGTCCACAACGCACCCAGCAAAGGCATCACACCCAGGTTCGAGTCCCACAAGTCCCGCCGCGTTCCACCAGGGTTCCGGGGTGCCTGACATGTCCACGACGCACCCAGCAAAGGCGCACTGTGATTGGGAAGAAAAGTTGGGAAAGTGGGCAAAAGTCCCGAATTTTATCCAAAATTATACCCAGGTTCGAGTCCCACAAGTCCCGCCGCGTTCCACCAGTGTCTCGGGGTGCCTACAATGTCCACAACGCACCCAGCAAAGGCATCACACCCAGGTTCGAGTCCCACAAGTCCCGCCGCGTTCCACCAGGGTTCCGGGGTGCCTGACATGTCCACGACGCACCCAGCAAAGGTGCACTGTGATTGGGAAGAAAAGTTGGGAAAGTGGGCAAAAGTCCCGAATTTGGTCCAAAATCACACCCAGGTTCGAGTCCCACAAGTCCCGCCGCGTTCCACCAGGGTTCCGGGGTGCCTACAATGTCCACAACTTACCCAGCAAAGGCGCACTGTGATTGGGAAGAAAAGTTGGGAAAGTGGGCAAAAGTCCCGAATTTGGTCCAAAATCACACCCAGGTTCGAGTCCCACAAGTCCCGCCGCGTTCCACCAGGGTTCCGGGGTGCCTACAATGTCCACAACGCACCCAGCAAAGGCGCACTGTGATTGGGAAGAAAAGTTGGGAAAGTGGGCAAAAGTCCCGAATTTGGTCCAAAATCACACCCAGGTTCGAGTCCCACAAGTCCCGCCGCGTTCCACCAGGGTTCCGGGGTGCCTACAATGTCCACAACGCACCCAGCAAAGGCGCACTGTGATTGGGAAGAAAAGTTGGGAAAGTGGGCAAAAGTCCCGAATTTGGTCCAAAATCACACCCAGGTTCGAGTCCCACAAGTCCCGCCGCGTTCCACCAGTGTCTCGGGGTGCCTACAATGTCCACAACTCACCCAGCAAAGGCGCACTGTGATTGGGAAGAAAAGTTGGGAAAGTGGGCAAAAGTCCCGAATTTGGTCCAAAATCACACCCAGGTTCGAGTCCCACAAGTCCCGCCGCGTTCCACCAGTGTCTCGGGGTGCCTACAATGTCCACAACGCACCCAGCAAAGGCGCACTGTGATTGGGAAGAAAAGTTGGGAAAGTGGGCAAAAGTCCCGAATTTGGTCCAAAATCACACCCAGGTTCGAGTCCCACAAGTCCCGCCGCGTTCCACCAGGGTTCCGGGGTGCCTACAATGTCCACAACGCACCCAGCAAAGGCGCACTGTGATTGGGAAGAAAAGTTGGGAAAGTGGGCAAAAGTCCCAAATTTGGTCCAAAATCACACCCAGGTTCGAGTCCCACAAGTCCCGCCGCGTTCCACCAGGGTTCCGGGGTGCCTACAATGTCCACAACGCACCCAGCAAAGGCGCACTGTGATTGGGAAGAAAAGTTGGGAAAGTGGGCAAAAGTCCCGAATTTGGTCCAAAATCACACCCAGGTTCGAGTCCCACAAGTCCCGCCGCGTTCCACCAGGGTTCCGGGGTGCCTACAATGTCCACAACGCACCCAGCAAAGGCGCACTGTGATTGGGAAGAAAAGTTGGGAAAGTGGGCAAAAGTCCCAAATTTGGTCCAAAATCACACCCAGGTTCGAGTCCCACAAGTCCCGCCGCGTTCCACCAGGGTTCCGGGGTGCCTACAATGTCCACAACGCACCCAGCAAAGGCGCACTGTGATTGGGAAGAAAAGTTGGGAAAGTGGGCAAAAGTCCCGAATTTGGTCCAAAATCACACCCAGGTTCGAGTCCCACAAGTCCCGCCGCGTTCCACCAGGGTTCCGGGGTGCCTACAATGTCCACAACGCACCCAGCAAAGGCGCACTGTGATTGGGAAGAAAAGTTGGGAAAGTGGGCAAAAGTCCCAAATTTGGTCCAAAATCACACCCAGGTTCGAGTCCCACAAGTCCCGCCGCGTTCCACCAGGGTTCCGGGGTGCCTACAATGTCCACAACGCACCCAGCAAAGGCGCACTGTGATTGGGAAGAAAAGTTGGGAAAGTGGGCAAAAGTCCCGAATTTGGTCCAAAATCACACCCAGGTTCGAGTCCCACAAGTCCCGCCGCGTTCCACCAGGGTTCCGGGGTGCCTACAATGTCCACAACTTACCCAGCAAAGGCGCACTGTGATTGGGAAGAAAAGTTGGGAAAGTGGGCAAAAGTCCCGAATTTGGTCCAAAATCACACCCAGGTTCGAGTCCCACAAGTCCCGCCGCGTTCCACCAGGGTTCCGGGGTGCCTACAATGTCCACAACTTACCCAGCAAAGGCGCACTGTGATTGGGAAGAAAAGTTGGGAAAGTGGGCAAAAGTCCCGAATTTGGTCCAAAATCACACCCAGGTTCGAGTCCCACAAGTCCCGCCGCGTTCCACCAGGGTTCCGGGGTGCCTACAATGTCCACAACGCACCCAGCAAAGGCGCACTGTGATTGGGAAGAAAAGTTGGGAAAGTGGGCAAAAGTCCCGAATTTGGTCCAAAATCACACCCAGGTTCGAGTCCCACAAGTCCCGCCGCGTTCCACCAGGGTTCCGGGGCGCCTACAATGTCCACAACGCACCCAGCAAAGGCGCACTGTGATTGGGAAGAAAAGTTGGGAAAGTGGGCAAAAGTCCCGAATTTGGTCCAAAATCACACCCAGGTTCGAGTCCCACAAGTCCCGCCGCGTTCCACCAGGGTTCCGGGGTGCCTACAATGTCCACAACGCACCCAGCAAAGGCGCACTGTGATTGGGAAGAAAAGTTGGGAAAGTGGGCAAAAGTCCCGAATTTGGTCCAAAATCACACCCAGGTTCGAGTCCCACAAGTCCCGCCGCGTTCCACCAGTGTCTCGGGGTGCCTACAATGTCCACAACGCACCCAGCAAAGGCGCACTGTGAGTGGGCAAGAAAAGTTGGGAAAGTGGGCAAAAGTCCCGAATTTGGTCCAAAATCACACCCAGGTTCGAGTCCCACAAGTCCCGCCGCGTTCCACCAGGGTTCCGGGGTGCCTACAATGTCCACGACGCACCCAGCAAAGGTGCACTGTGATTGGGAAGAAAAGTTGGGAAAGTGGGCAAAAGTCCCGGATTTGGTCCAAAATCACACCCAGGTTCGAGTCCCACAAGTCCCGCCGCGTTCCACCAGGGTTCCGGGGTGCCTGACATGTCCACGACGCACCCAGCAAAGGTGCACTGTGATTGGGAAGAAAAGTTGGGAAAGTGGGCAAAAGTCCCGAATTTGATCCAAAATCACACCCAGGTTAGAGTCCCACAAGTCCCGCCGCGTTCCACCAGGGTTCCGGGGTGCCTACAATGTCCACGACGCACCCAGCAAAGGTGCACTGTGATTGGGAAGAAAAGTTGGGAAAGTGGGCAAAAGTCCCGAATTTGGTCCAAAATCACACCCAGGTTCGAGTCCCACAAGTCCCGCCGCGTTCCACCAGTGTCTCGGGGTGCCTACAATGTCCACAACGCACCCAGCAAAGGCGCACTGTGATTGGGAAGAAAAGTTGGGAAAGTGGGCAAAAGTCCCGAATTTGGTCCAAAATCACACCCAGGTTCGAGTCCCGCAAGTCCCGCCGCGTTCCACCAGTGTCTCGGGGTGCCTACAATGTCCACAACGCACCCAGCAAAGGCGCACTGTGATTGGGAAGAAAAGTTGGGAAAGTGGGCAAAAGTCCCGAATTTGGTCCAAAATCACACCCAGGTTCGAGTCCCACAAGTCCCGCCGCGTTCCACCAGGGTTCCGGGGTGCCTACAATGTCCACAACGCACCCAGCAAAGGCGCACTGTGATTGGGAAGAAAAGTTGGGAAAGTGGGCAAAAGTCCCGAATTTGGTCCAAAATCACACCCAGGTTCGAGTCCCACAAGTCCCGCCGCGTTCCACCAGTGTCTCGGGGTGCCTACAATGTCCACAACGCACCCAGCAAAGGCGCACTGTGATTGGGAAGAAAAGTTGGGAAAGTGGGCAAAAGTCCCGAATTTGGTCCAAAATCACACCCAGGTTCGAGTCCCACAAGTCCCGCCGCGTTCCACCAGGGTCTCGGGGTGCCTACAATGTCCACAACGCACCCAGCAAAGGCGCACTGTGATTGGGAAGAAAAGTTGGGAAAGTGGGCAAAAGTCCCGAATTTGATCCAAAATTATGCCCGGGTTGGAGTACCACGAGTCCGGCCGCGTTCCACCGGTGTCCCGGGGGTGCCTGGCATGTCCACCACTTACCCAGCAAAGGCGCACTGTGATTGGGAAGAAAAGTTGGGAAAGTGGGCAAAAGTCCCGAATTTGATCCAAAATTATGCCCGGGTTGGAGTACCACGAGTCCGGCCGCGTTCCACCGGTGTCCCGGGGGTGCCTGGCATGTCCACCACTTACCCAGCAAAGGCGCACTGTGATTCAGAAGAAAAGTTGGGAAAGTGTGGAAAAAAAGGACCGGGAAATATCCAAAATTATGCCCGGGTTGGAGTACCACGAGTCCGGCCGCGTTCCACCGGTGTCCCGGGGGTGCCTGCCATGTCCACAACTTACCCAGCAAAGGCGCACTGTGATTCAGAAGAAAAGTTGGGAAAGTGGGGAAAAAAAGGACCGGGAAATATCCAAAATTATGCCCGGGTTGGAGTACCACGAGTCCGGCCGCGTTCCACCGGTGTCCCGGGGGTGCCTGCCATGTCCACAACTTACCCAGCAAAGGCGCACTGTGATTCAGAAGAAAAGTTGGGAAAGTGGGGAAAAAAAGGACCGGAAAATATCCAAAATTATGCCCGGGTTGGAGTACCACGAGTCCGGCCGCGTTCCACCGGTGTCCCGGGGGTGCCTGGCACGTCCACAACTTACCCAGCAAAGGCGCACTGTCAGTGGGGAAGACCAAACATGTCTCGGATTTTTTCCAAGTACCTTAACGAGAGAGGCTAAAAAGCACCTGTTTTTACCTTCTCTCGTTGTTGTACTTAGAAAAAAAACGAGAAAATAAAAAATCTGGGTTTTTTTCTAAGTACCTTAACGAGAGAGGCTAAAAAAAACCATTTTTTACCTTCTCTCGTTGTTGTACTTAGAAAAAAAACGAGAAAAAAATTTTTCCCCATTCATTTCAATGGGAGTTCATTTTTTTTTTGGGATTTTTTCTAAGTACCTTAACGAGAGAGGCTTAATTTTTCACCTACTTTTTACCTTCTCTCGATTTTTCGTTTTTTACCTGGTCGACCAAAACACCTCCATCTCGTTACTATGTGCACCATGTCTGACAGGCTGAAATCACAGGGAACGCGTCCGAGTCAAAGTGAGCTATTTTCGGACACAAATATGGTGTTTTTCCCCTCTATCCTCTGGTTCTTTTTTCAAACTGATCTTCCAGCATCTGAGCGACAGGGGCTCATGCAGACACCTGTGTCCGCCCGAGGGGCGCCTTCCCGGACACATATATGGTG
>NW_027316588.1:82500-90000 GCF_033978685.3 Nerophis lumbriciformis | reverse complement strand
AGGAGCATTTCCCTTTAAGAAGGCCGACGTGCCTTGGTTCTCTACCTGGGTACGGAACACCAAATTAGTCCCTCTCCTAGCTGGAAGTCCAAAAAAAAGGCGTGAATTTGACTAAGTGCCTAGGAGGATGTCCCTTTAAGAAGGCCGACGTGCTATGGTTCTCCACCTGGGTCAGGAAAGCAAAATTAGTCCCTCTCCTCGCTGGAAGTCCAAAAAAAAAAGGTGTAAATTTGACTAAGTGTCTAGGAGCATTTCCCTTTAAGAAGGCCGACCTGCTATGGTTCTCCACCTGGGTCAGGAACGCCAAATTGTCCCTCTCCTCGCTGGAAGTCCAAAAAAAAAGGTGTAAATTTGACTAAGTGCCTAGGAGGATGTCCCTTTAAGAAGGCCGACGTGCTATGGTCCTCCACCTGGGTCAGGAACGCCAAATTAGTCCCTCTCCTCGCTGGAAGTAGTCAAAAAAAGGCGGAAATTTGACTAAGTGCCTAGGAGGATGTCCCTTTAAGAAGGCCGACCTGCTATGGTTCTCCACCCGGGTCCGGAACTCAAAATTAGTCCCTCTCCTAGTTGGAAGTCATCAAAAAAAGGCGGAAATTTGACTAAGTGCCATCATTTTAGAGTACCAGGACTATAGCTGGGGAATTGGAGCCCTCTGGTGGACACTCGCTGCAAATGCACCCTGAATTAAACACATTATTTCCAGTTCTTTTGGGGCCCTATAATTAGTCCCTCTCCTCGCTGGAAGTCCAAAAAAAAAAGGTGTAAATTTGACTAAGTGTCTAGGAGGATGTCCCCTTAAGAAGGCCGACGTGCCTTGGTTCTCTACCTGGGTACGGAACGCCAAATTAGTCCCTCTCCTAGCTGGAAGTCCAAAAAAAAAGGCGTGAATTTGACTAAGTGTCTAGGAGCATTTCCCTTTAAGAAGGCCGACGTGCTATGGTTCTCCACCTGGGTCAGGAACGCCAAATTAGTCCCTCTCCTCGCTGGAAGTCCAAAAAAAAGGCGTGAATTTGACTAAGTGCCTAGGAGGATGTCCCTTTAAGAAGGCTGACCTGCTATGGTTCTCCACCCGGGTACGGAAAGCAAAATTAGTCCCTCTCCTCGCTGGAAGTCCAAAAAAAAGGCGTAAATTTGACTAAGTGCCTAGGAGGATGTCCCTTTAAGAAGGCCGACGTGCTATGGTTCTCCACCTGGGTCAGGAAAGCAAAATTGTCCCTCTCCTCGCTGGAAGTCCAAAAAAAAGGCGTAAATTTGACTAAGTGCCTAGGAGGATGTCCCTTTAAGAAGGCTGACCTGCTATGGTTCTCCACCCGGGTACGGAAAGCAAAATTAGTCCCTCTCCTAGCTGGAAGTCCAAAAAAAAGGTGTAAATTTGACTAAGTGCCTAGGAGGATGTCCCTTTAAGAAGGCCGACGTGCTATGGTCCTCCACCTGGGTCAGGAACGCCAAATTAGTCCCTCTCCTCGCTGGAAGTAGTCAAAAAAAGGCGGAAATTTGACTAAGTGCCTAGGAGGATGTCCCTTTAAGAAGGCCGACCTGCTATGGTTCTCCACCTGGGTCAGGAAAGCAAAATTGTCCCTCTCCTCGCTGGAAGTCCAAAAAAAAGGCGTGAATTTGACTAAGTGCCTAGGAGCATTTCCCTTTAAGAAGGCCGACGTGCTATGGTTCTCCACCTGGGTCAGGAAAGCAAAATTGTCCCTCTCCTCGCTGGAAGTCCAAAAAAAAGGCGTGAATTTGACTAAGTGCCTAGGAGGATGTCCCTTAAAGAAGGCCGACGTGCTATGGTTCTCCACCTGGGTCTGGAACGCCAAATTAGTCCCTCTCCTCGCTGGAAGTCCAAAAAAAAGGCGTGAATTTGACTAAGTGCCTAGGAGCATTTCCCTTTAAGAAGGCCGACGTGCTATGGTTCTCCACCTGGGTCAGGAAAGCAAAATTGTCCCTCTCCTCGCTGGAAGTCCAAAAAAAAGGCGTGAATTTGACTAAGTGCCTAGGAGGATGTCCCTTAAAGAAGGCCGACGTGCTATGGTTCTCCACCTGGGTCTGGAACGCCAAATTAGTCCCTCTCCTCGCTGGAAGTCCAAAAAAAAGGCGTGAATTTGACTAAGTGCCTAGGAGCATTTCCCTTTAAGAAGGCCGACGTGCTATGGTTCTCCACCTGGGTCAGGAAAGCAAAATTGTCCCTCTCCTCGCTGGAAGTCCAAAAAAAAGGCGTGAATTTGACTAAGTGCCTAGGAGGATGTCCCTTAAAGAAGGCCGACGTGCTATGGTTCTCCACCTGGGTCTGGAACGCCAAATTAGTCCCTCTCCTCGCTGGAAGTCCAAAAAAAAGGCGTGAATTTGACTAAGTGCCTAGGAGCATTTCCCTTTAAGAAGGCCGACGTGCTATGGTTCTCCACCTGGGTCAGGAAAGCAAAATTGTCCCTCTCCTCGCTGGAAGTCCAAAAAAAAGGCGTGAATTTGACTAAGTGCCTAGGAGGATGTCCCTTAAAGAAGGCCGACGTGCTATGGTTCTCCACCTGGGTCTGGAACGCCAAATTAGTCCCTCTCCTCGCTGGAAGTCCAAAAAAAAGGCGTGAATTTGACTAAGTGCCTAGGAGCATTTCCCTTTAAGAAGGCCGACGTGCTATGGTTCTCCACCTGGGTCAGGAAAGCAAAATTGTCCCTCTCCTCGCTGGAAGTCCAAAAAAAAGGCGTGAATTTGACTAAGTGCCTAGGAGGATGTCCCTTAAAGAAGGCCGACGTGCTATGGTACACCAAATTAGTCCCTCTCCTAGCTGGAAGTCCAAAAAAAAGGCGTGAATTTGACTAAGTGTCTAGGAGCATTTCCCTTTAAGAAGGCCGACCTGCTATGGTTCTCCACCCGGGTCCGGAACTCAAAATTAGTCCCTCTCCTAGTTGGAAGTCATCAAAAAAAGGCGGAAATTTGACTAAGTGCCATCATTTTAGAGTACCAGGACTATAGCTGGGGAATTGGAGCCCTCTGGTGGACACTCGCTGCAAATGCACCCTGAATTAAAGACATTATTTCCAGTTCTTTTGGGGCCCTATTTTCAGGCGTAAATTTGACTAAGTGTCTAGGGGCATGTCCCTTTAAGAAGGCCGACCTGCTATGGTTCTCCACCTGGGTCTGGAACGCCAAATTAGTCCCTCTCCTCGCTGGAAGTCCAAAAAAAAGGCGTGAATTTGACTAAGTGCCTAGGAGCATTTCCCTTTAAGAAGGCCGACGTGCTATGGTTCTCCACCTGGGTCAGGAAAGCAAAATTGTCCCTCTCCTCGCTGGAAGTCAAAAAAAAAGGCGTGAATTTGACTAAGTGCCTAGGAGCATTTCCCTTTAAGAAGGCCGACGTGCTATGGTTCTCCACCTGGGTCAGGAAAGCAAAATTGTCCCTCTCCTCGCTGGAAGTCCAAAAAAAAGGCGTAAATTTGACTAAGTGCCTAGGAGGATGTCCCTTAAAGAAGGCCGACGTGCTATGGTTCTCCACCTGGGTCTGGAACGCCAAATTAGTCCCTCTCCTCGCTGGAAGTCCAAAAAAAAGGCGGAAATTTGACTAAGTGCCTAGGAGGATGTCCCTTTAAGAAGGCCGACGTGCTATGGTTCTCCACCCGGGTCCGGAACTCAAAATTAGTCCCTCTCCTAGTTGGAAGTCATCAAAAAAAGGCGGAAATTTGACTAAGTGCCATCATTTTAGAGTACCAGGACTATAGCTGGGGAATTGGAGCCCTCTGGTGGACACTCGCTGCAAATGCACCCTGAATTAAACACATTATTTCCAGTTCTTTTGGGGCCCTATTTTCAGACGTTGTGGAGCCCTCCAGTGGACTCCCGCCTCCAATGCACCCCCCAAATTAAAGACATCACCCCCCAAACTAAAGACATTATTTCCAGTTCTTTTGGGGGCCTGTTTTCAGCCGGTTTGGCGTATTTCCTTGACGCCGGGGAGTCCTACAGGTGTTCCCGGGGAATGAGAGGCCTTTTGTGGGCCAGAAAGAGTGGGGAACCCTTGGAGCCCCTATTTTCAGACAGTTTGGCTTATTTCGGTGACGCCGGGGCGTCCATCACGTCTTCCCGGGGAATGAGAGGCCTTTTGTGGCCATATGTCAACAAAAGAGTGGGGAAATGGAGCCCTCCGGTGGACTCCCGCTGCAAATGCACCCCCCAAATTAAATACATTAATTCCAGGCCTTTTGGGGCCCTATATTCAGACGGTGTGGAGCCCTCCAGTGGACTCCCGCCTCCAATGCACCCCCATAATTATAGACATCACCCCCCAAATTAAACACATTATTTCCAGTTCTTTTGGGCCTCTATTTTCAGACGGTTTGGCGTATTTCCTTGACGCCGGGGAGTCCTACAGGTGTTCCCGGGGAATGAGAGGCCTTTTGTGGGCCAGAAAGAGTGGGGAACCCTTGGAGCCCCTATTTTCAGACAGTTTGGCTTATTTCGGTGACGCCGGGGCGTCCATCAGGTCTTCCCGGGGAATGAGAGGCCTTTTGTGGCCATATGTCAACAAAAGAGTGGGGAAATGGAGCCCTCCGGTGGACTCCCGCTGCAAATGCACCCCCCAAATTAAATACATTAATTCCAGGCCTTTTGGGGCCCTATTTTCAGACGTTGTGGAGCCCTCCAGTGGACTCCCGCCTCCAATGCACCCCCATAATTATAGACATCACCCCCCCAAATTAAAGACATTATTTCCAGTTCTTTTGGGGCCCTATTTTCAGCCGGTTTGGCGTATTTCCTTGACGCCGGGGAGTCCTACAGGTGTTCCCGGGGAATGAGAGGCCTTTTGTGGGCCAGAAAGAGTGGGGAACCCTTGGAGCCCCTATTTTCAGACAGTTTGCCGTATTTCGGTGACGCCGGGGCGTCCATCAGGTCTTCCCGGGGAATGTGAGGCCTTTCGTGGGCCATATTTTCAGACAGATTGGCCTGTTTCAGTGACGCCGAGGCGTCCATCAGGTCTTCCCGGGGAGTGTGAGGCCTTTTGGGGCCCTATTTTCAGACAGAAAAAAAAGAAAAGTAACCCTTACACTACAAAGGACAGCGGGGAAACGCCCCCCCAGCAAAGTCACAGGGGAAGTGGGGTAGACAAGTGGAGAGTGTCTGGGGAAAAGTCCACAAAATGATCAAAAATCACACACAGGTACGAGTGCCACAAGTCCCGCCGCGTCCCACCCGAGTCCGAGGTGCCCCCCACATGCCCAAAACGCACCCAGCAAAGGCGCACTGTGAGTGGGGAAGAAAAGTTGGAAAAGTGGGCAAAAGTCCGGAAAAATGACCAAAAACCACACCCAGGTTAGAGCCCCACACGTCCTGCAGTCGCACCCGAGTCCTGGGATGCCCAACATGTCCAAAAAAATCAAAAAAAGCCCAAAAAATCAAAAAAAAGCCCCGGGCCGTATCTTGGACGCCGGCGTACCGCGTTCGGCCCTCGTGCCGTAGTTTGGCGACCGATTGTAAAAATTTGCCGCGACCGGCTAGTTTTTTTCCTTGGAGTAAATAGAGAGTAGATCCAGCAGAAAATATGCACTATAAACAAAGAGAGGGAGTTTGGAGGGGGGGGGGCAAAAACGCCCTCTTGGAACTTAGTCCCGCCGCGTTCCACCAGTGTCTCGGGGTGCCTACAATGTCCACAACTTACCCAGCAAAGGCGCACTGTGATTGGGAAGAAAAGTTGGGAAAGTGGGCAAAAGTCCCGAATTTGGTCCAAAATCACACCCAGGTTCGAGTCCCACAAGTCCCGCCGCGTTCCACCAGGGTTCCGGGGTGCCTACAATGTCCACAACGCACCCAGCAAAGGCGCACTGTGATTGGGAAGAAAAGTTGGGAAAGTGGGCAAAAGTCCCGAATTTGGTCCAAAATCACACCCAGGTTCGAGTCCCACAAGTCCCGCCGCGTTCCACCAGTGTTCCGGGGTGCCTGACATGTCCAAGACGCACCCAGCAAAGGCGCACTGTGATTGGGAAGAAAAGTTGGGAAAGTGGGCAAAAGTCCCGAATTTGGTCCAAAATCACACCCAGGTTCGAGTCCCACAAGTCCCGCCGCGTTCCACCAGTGTCTCGGGGTGCCTACAATGTCCACAACTTACCCAGCAAAGGCGCACTGTGATTGGGAAGAAAAGTTGGGAAAGTGGGCAAAAGTCCCGAATGTGGTCCAAAATCACACCCAGGTTCGAGTCCCACAAGTCCCGCCGCGTTCCACCAGTGTCTCGGGGTGCCTACAATGTCCACAACGCACCCAGCAAAGGCGCACTGTGACTGGGAAGAAAAGTTGGGAAAGTGGGCAAAAGTCCCGAATTTGGTCCAAAATCACACCCAGGTTCGAGTCCCACAAGTCCCGCCGCGTTCCACCAGGGTTCCGGGGTGCCTGACATGTCCACGACGCACCCAGCAAAGGCGCACTGTGATTGGGAAGAAAAGTTGGGAAAGTGGGCAAAAGTCCCGAATTTGGTCCAAAATCACACCCAGGTTCGAGTCCCACAAGTCCCGCCGCGTTCCACCAGGGTTCCGGGGTGCCTACAATGTCCACAACGCACCCAGCAAAGGCGCACTGTGAGTGGGAAGAAAAGTTGGGAAAGTGGGCAAAAGTCCCGAATTTGGTCCAAAATCACACCCAGGTTCGAGTCCCACAAGTCCCGCCGCGTTCCACCAGGGTCTCGGGGTGCCTACAATGTCCACAACGCACCCAGCAAAGGCGCACTGTGATTGGGAAGAAAAGTTGGGAAAGTGGGCAAAAGTCCCGAATTTGGTCCAAAATCACACCCAGGTTCGAGTCCCACAAGTCCCGCCGCGTTCCACCAGGGTTCAGGGGTGCCTGACATGTCCACGACGCACCCAGCAAAGGCGCACTGTGATTGGGAAGAAAAGTTGGGAAAGTGGGCAAAAGTCCCGAATTTGATCCAAAATTATGCCCGGGTTGGAGTACCACGAGTCCGGCCGCGTTCCACCGGTGTCCCGGGGGTGCCTGGCATGTCCACAACTTACCCAGCAAAGGCGCACTGTGATTGGGAAGAAAAGTTGGGAAAGTGGGCAAAAGTCCCGAATTTGATCCAAAATTATGCCCGGGTTGGAGTACCACGAGTCCGGCCGCGTTCCACCGGTGTCCCGGGGGTGCCTGCCATGTCCACAACTTACCCAGCAAAGGCGCACTGTGATTGGGAAGAAAAGTTGGGAAAGTGGGCAAAAGTCCCGAATTTGATCCAAAATTATGCCCGGGTTGGAGTACCACGAGTCCGGCCGCGTTCCACCGGTGTCCCGGGGGTGCCTGCCATGTCCACAACTTACCCAGCAAAGGCGCACTGTGATTCAGAAGAAAAGTTGGGAAAGTGGGGAAAAAAAGGACCGGGAAATATCCAAAATTATGCCCGGGTTGGAGTACCACGAGTCCGGCCGCGTTCCACCGGTGTCCCGGGGGTGCCTGCCATGTCCACAACTTACCCAGCAAAGGCGCACTGTGATTCAGAAGAAAAGTTGGGAAAGTGGGGAAAAAAAGGACCGGAAAAT
>NW_027316588.1:57500-70000 GCF_033978685.3 Nerophis lumbriciformis | reverse complement strand
CTCCTCGCTGGAAGTCAAAAAAAAAGGCGTGAATTTGACTAAGTGCCTAGGAGCATTTCCCTTTAAGAAGGCCGACGTGCTATGGTTCTCCACCTGGGTCAGGAAAGCAAAATTGTCCCTCTCCTCGCTGGAAGTCCAAAAAAAAGGCGTAAATTTGACTAAGTGCCTAGGAGGATGTCCCTTTAAGAAGGCCGACGTGCTATGGTTCTCCACCTGGGTCAGGAAAGCAAAATTGTCCCTCTCCTCGCTGGAAGTCCAAAAAAAAGGCGTAAATTTGACTAAGTGCCTAGGAGGATGTCCCTTAAAGAAGGCCGACGTGCTATGGTTCTCCACCTGGGTCTGGAACGCCAAATTAGTCCCTCTCCTCGCTGGAAGTCCAAAAAAAAGGCGGAAATTTGACTAAGTGCCTAGGAGGATGTCCCTTTAAGAAGGCCGACGTGCTATGGTTCTCCACCTGGGTCAGGAAAGCAAAATTGTCCCTCTCCTCGCTGGAAGTCCAAAAAAAAGGCGTAAATTTGACTAAGTGCCTAGGAGGATGTCCCTTAAAGAAGGCCGACGTGCTATGGTTCTCCACCTGGGTCTGGAACGCCAAATTAGTCCCTCTCCTCGCTGGAAGTCCAAAAAAAAGGCGGAAATTTGACTAAGTGCCTAGGAGGATGTCCCTTTAAGAAGGCCGACGTGCTATGGTTCTCCACCCGGGTCCGGAACTCAAAATTAGTCCCTCTCCTAGTTGGAAGTCATCAAAAAAAGGCGGAAATTTGACTAAGTGCCATCATTTTAGAGTACCAGGACTATAGTGGGGGAATTGGAGCCCTCTGGTGGACACTCGCTGCAAATGCACCCTGAATTAAAGACATTATTTCCAGTTCTTTTGGGGCCCTATTTTCAGGCGTAAATTTGACTAAGTGTCTAGGGGCATGTCCCTTTAAGAAGGCCGACCTGCTATGGTTCTCCACCTGGGTCTGGAACGCCAAATTAGTCCCTCTCCTCGCTGGAAGTCCAAAAAAAAGGCGTGAATTTGACTAAGTGCCTAGGAGCATTTCCCTTTAAGAAGGCCGACGTGCTATGGTTCTCCACCTGGGTCAGGAAAGCAAAATTGTCCCTCTCCTCGCTGGAAGTCAAAAAAAAAGGCGTGAATTTGACTAAGTGCCTAGGAGCATTTCCCTTTAAGAAGGCCGACGTGCTATGGTTCTCCACCTGGGTCAGGAAAGCAAAATTGTCCCTCTCCTCGCTGGAAGTCCAAAAAAAAGGCGTGAATTTGACTAAGTGCCTAGGAGCATTTCCCTTTAAGAAGGCCGACGTGCTATGGTTCTCCACCTGGGTCAGAAAAGCAAAATTGTCCCTCTCCTAGCTGGAAGTCCAAAAAAAAAGGCGTGAATTTGACTAAGTGTCTAGGAGGATGTCCCCTTAAGAAGGCCGACGTGCCTTGGTTCTCTACCTGGGTACGGAACACCAAATTAGTCCCTCTCCTAGCTGGAAGTCCAAAAAAAAGGCGTGAATTTGACTAAGTGTCTAGGAGCATTTCCCTTTAAGAAGGCCGACGTGCCTTGGTTCTCTACCTGGGTACGGAACACCAAATTAGTCCCTCTCCTAGCTGGAAGTCCAAAAAAAAGGCGTGAATTTGACTAAGTGCCTAGGAGGATGTCCCTTTAAGAAGGCCGACGTGCTATGGTTCTCCACCTGGGTCAGGAAAGCAAAATTAGTCCCTCTCCTCGCTGGAAGTCCAAAAAAAAAAGGTGTAAATTTGACTAAGTGTCTAGGAGCATTTCCCTTTAAGAAGGCCGACCTGCTATGGTTCTCCACCTGGGTCAGGAACGCCAAATTGTCCCTCTCCTCGCTGGAAGTCCAAAAAAAAAGGTGTAAATTTGACTAAGTGCCTAGGAGGATGTCCCTTTAAGAAGGCCGACGTGCTATGGTCCTCCACCTGGGTCAGGAACGCCAAATTAGTCCCTCTCCTCGCTGGAAGTAGTCAAAAAAAGGCGGAAATTTGACTAAGTGCCTAGGAGGATGTCCCTTTAAGAAGGCCGACCTGCTATGGTTCTCCACCCGGGTCCGGAACTCAAAATTAGTCCCTCTCCTAGTTGGAAGTCATCAAAAAAAGGCGGAAATTTGACTAAGTGCCATCATTTTAGAGTACCAGGACTATAGCTGGGGAATTGGAGCCCTCTGGTGGACACTCGCTGCAAATGCACCCTGAATTAAACACATTATTTCCAGTTCTTTTGGGGCCCTATAATTAGTCCCTCTCCTCGCTGGAAGTCCAAAAAAAAAAGGTGTAAATTTGACTAAGTGTCTAGGAGGATGTCCCCTTAAGAAGGCCGACGTGCCTTGGTTCTCTACCTGGGTACGGAACGCCAAATTAGTCCCTCTCCTAGCTGGAAGTCCAAAAAAAAAGGCGTGAATTTGACTAAGTGTCTAGGAGCATTTCCCTTTAAGAAGGCCGACGTGCTATGGTTCTCCACCTGGGTCAGGAACGCCAAATTAGTCCCTCTCCTCGCTGGAAGTCCAAAAAAAAGGCGTGAATTTGACTAAGTGCCTAGGAGGATGTCCCTTTAAGAAGGCTGACCTGCTATGGTTCTCCACCCGGGTACGGAAAGCAAAATTAGTCCCTCTCCTCGCTGGAAGTCCAAAAAAAAGGCGTAAATTTGACTAAGTGCCTAGGAGGATGTCCCTTTAAGAAGGCCGACGTGCTATGGTTCTCCACCTGGGTCAGGAAAGCAAAATTGTCCCTCTCCTCGCTGGAAGTCCAAAAAAAAGGCGTAAATTTGACTAAGTGCCTAGGAGGATGTCCCTTTAAGAAGGCTGACCTGCTATGGTTCTCCACCCGGGTACGGAAAGCAAAATTAGTCCCTCTCCTAGCTGGAAGTCCAAAAAAAAGGTGTAAATTTGACTAAGTGCCTAGGAGGATGTCCCTTTAAGAAGGCCGACGTGCTATGGTCCTCCACCTGGGTCAGGAACGCCAAATTAGTCCCTCTCCTCGCTGGAAGTAGTCAAAAAAAGGCGGAAATTTGACTAAGTGCCTAGGAGGATGTCCCTTTAAGAAGGCCGACCTGCTATGGTTCTCCACCTGGGTCAGGAAAGCAAAATTGTCCCTCTCCTCGCTGGAAGTCCAAAAAAAAGGCGTGAATTTGACTAAGTGCCTAGGAGCATTTCCCTTTAAGAAGGCCGACGTGCTATGGTTCTCCACCTGGGTCAGGAAAGCAAAATTGTCCCTCTCCTCGCTGGAAGTCCAAAAAAAAGGCGTGAATTTGACTAAGTGCCTAGGAGGATGTCCCTTAAAGAAGGCCGACGTGCTATGGTTCTCCACCTGGGTCTGGAACGCCAAATTAGTCCCTCTCCTCGCTGGAAGTCCAAAAAAAAGGCGTGAATTTGACTAAGTGCCTAGGAGCATTTCCCTTTAAGAAGGCCGACGTGCTATGGTTCTCCACCTGGGTCAGGAAAGCAAAATTGTCCCTCTCCTCGCTGGAAGTCCAAAAAAAAGGCGTGAATTTGACTAAGTGCCTAGGAGGATGTCCCTTAAAGAAGGCCGACGTGCTATGGTTCTCCACCTGGGTCTGGAACGCCAAATTAGTCCCTCTCCTCGCTGGAAGTCCAAAAAAAAGGCGTGAATTTGACTAAGTGCCTAGGAGCATTTCCCTTTAAGAAGGCCGACGTGCTATGGTTCTCCACCTGGGTCAGGAAAGCAAAATTGTCCCTCTCCTCGCTGGAAGTCCAAAAAAAAGGCGTGAATTTGACTAAGTGCCTAGGAGGATGTCCCTTAAAGAAGGCCGACGTGCTATGGTTCTCCACCTGGGTCTGGAACGCCAAATTAGTCCCTCTCCTCGCTGGAAGTCCAAAAAAAAGGCGTGAATTTGACTAAGTGCCTAGGAGCATTTCCCTTTAAGAAGGCCGACGTGCTATGGTTCTCCACCTGGGTCAGGAAAGCAAAATTGTCCCTCTCCTCGCTGGAAGTCCAAAAAAAAGGCGTGAATTTGACTAAGTGCCTAGGAGGATGTCCCTTAAAGAAGGCCGACGTGCTATGGTTCTCCACCTGGGTCTGGAACGCCAAATTAGTCCCTCTCCTCGCTGGAAGTCCAAAAAAAAGGCGTGAATTTGACTAAGTGCCTAGGAGCATTTCCCTTTAAGAAGGCCGACGTGCTATGGTTCTCCACCTGGGTCAGGAAAGCAAAATTGTCCCTCTCCTCGCTGGAAGTCCAAAAAAAAGGCGTGAATTTGACTAAGTGCCTAGGAGGATGTCCCTTAAAGAAGGCCGACGTGCTATGGTACACCAAATTAGTCCCTCTCCTAGCTGGAAGTCCAAAAAAAAGGCGTGAATTTGACTAAGTGTCTAGGAGCATTTCCCTTTAAGAAGGCCGACCTGCTATGGTTCTCCACCCGGGTCCGGAACTCAAAATTAGTCCCTCTCCTAGTTGGAAGTCATCAAAAAAAGGCGGAAATTTGACTAAGTGCCATCATTTTAGAGTACCAGGACTATAGCTGGGGAATTGGAGCCCTCTGGTGGACACTCGCTGCAAATGCACCCTGAATTAAAGACATTATTTCCAGTTCTTTTGGGGCCCTATTTTCAGGCGTAAATTTGACTAAGTGTCTAGGGGCATGTCCCTTTAAGAAGGCCGACCTGCTATGGTTCTCCACCTGGGTCTGGAACGCCAAATTAGTCCCTCTCCTCGCTGGAAGTCCAAAAAAAAGGCGTGAATTTGACTAAGTGCCTAGGAGCATTTCCCTTTAAGAAGGCCGACGTGCTATGGTTCTCCACCTGGGTCAGGAAAGCAAAATTGTCCCTCTCCTCGCTGGAAGTCAAAAAAAAAGGCGTGAATTTGACTAAGTGCCTAGGAGCATTTCCCTTTAAGAAGGCCGACGTGCTATGGTTCTCCACCTGGGTCAGGAAAGCAAAATTGTCCCTCTCCTCGCTGGAAGTCCAAAAAAAAGGCGTAAATTTGACTAAGTGCCTAGGAGGATGTCCCTTAAAGAAGGCCGACGTGCTATGGTTCTCCACCTGGGTCTGGAACGCCAAATTAGTCCCTCTCCTCGCTGGAAGTCCAAAAAAAAGGCGGAAATTTGACTAAGTGCCTAGGAGGATGTCCCTTTAAGAAGGCCGACGTGCTATGGTTCTCCACCCGGGTCCGGAACTCAAAATTAGTCCCTCTCCTAGTTGGAAGTCATCAAAAAAAGGCGGAAATTTGACTAAGTGCCATCATTTTAGAGTACCAGGACTATAGCTGGGGAATTGGAGCCCTCTGGTGGACACTCGCTGCAAATGCACCCTGAATTAAACACATTATTTCCAGTTCTTTTGGGGCCCTATTTTCAGACGTTGTGGAGCCCTCCAGTGGACTCCCGCCTCCAATGCACCCCCCAAATTAAAGACATCACCCCCCAAACTAAAGACATTATTTCCAGTTCTTTTGGGGGCCTGTTTTCAGCCGGTTTGGCGTATTTCCTTGACGCCGGGGAGTCCTACAGGTGTTCCCGGGGAATGAGAGGCCTTTTGTGGGCCAGAAAGAGTGGGGAACCCTTGGAGCCCCTATTTTCAGACAGTTTGGCTTATTTCGGTGACGCCGGGGCGTCCATCACGTCTTCCCGGGGAATGAGAGGCCTTTTGTGGCCATATGTCAACAAAAGAGTGGGGAAATGGAGCCCTCCGGTGGACTCCCGCTGCAAATGCACCCCCCAAATTAAATACATTAATTCCAGGCCTTTTGGGGCCCTATATTCAGACGGTGTGGAGCCCTCCAGTGGACTCCCGCCTCCAATGCACCCCCATAATTATAGACATCACCCCCCAAATTAAACACATTATTTCCAGTTCTTTTGGGCCTCTATTTTCAGACGGTTTGGCGTATTTCCTTGACGCCGGGGAGTCCTACAGGTGTTCCCGGGGAATGAGAGGCCTTTTGTGGGCCAGAAAGAGTGGGGAACCCTTGGAGCCCCTATTTTCAGACAGTTTGGCTTATTTCGGTGACGCCGGGGCGTCCATCAGGTCTTCCCGGGGAATGAGAGGCCTTTTGTGGCCATATGTCAACAAAAGAGTGGGGAAATGGAGCCCTCCGGTGGACTCCCGCTGCAAATGCACCCCCCAAATTAAATACATTAATTCCAGGCCTTTTGGGGCCCTATTTTCAGACGTTGTGGAGCCCTCCAGTGGACTCCCGCCTCCAATGCACCCCCATAATTATAGACATCACCCCCCCAAATTAAAGACATTATTTCCAGTTCTTTTGGGGCCCTATTTTCAGCCGGTTTGGCGTATTTCCTTGACGCCGGGGAGTCCTACAGGTGTTCCCGGGGAATGAGAGGCCTTTTGTGGGCCAGAAAGAGTGGGGAACCCTTGGAGCCCCTATTTTCAGACAGTTTGCCGTATTTCGGTGACGCCGGGGCGTCCATCAGGTCTTCCCGGGGAATGTGAGGCCTTTCGTGGGCCATATTTTCAGACAGATTGGCCTGTTTCAGTGACGCCGAGGCGTCCATCAGGTCTTCCCGGGGAGTGTGAGGCCTTTTGGGGCCCTATTTTCAGACAGAAAAAAAAGAAAAGTAACCCTTACACTACAAAGGACAGCGGGGAAACGCCCCCCCCAGCAAAGTCACAGGGGAAGTGGGGTAGACAAGTGGAGAGTGTCTGGGGAAAAGTCCACAAAATGATCAAAAATCACACACAGGTACGAGTGCCACAAGTCCCGCCGCGTCCCACCCGAGTCCGAGGTGCCCCCCACATGCCCAAAACGCACCCAGCAAAGGCGCACTGTGAGTGGGGAAGAAAAGTTGGAAAAGTGGGCAAAAGTCCGGAAAAATGACCAAAAACCACACCCAGGTTAGAGCCCCACACGTCCTGCAGTCGCACCCGAGTCCTGGGATGCCCAACATGTCCAAAAAAATCAAAAAAAGCCCAAAAAATCAAAAAAATCCCCGGGCCGTATCTTGGACGCCGGCGTACCGCGTTCGGCCCTCGTGCCGTAGTTTGGCGACCGATTGTAAAAATTTGCCGCGACCGGCTAGTTTTTTTCCTTGGAGTAAATAGAGAGTAGATCCAGCAGAAAATATGCACTATAAACAAAGAGAGGGGGTTTGGAGGGGGGCAAAAACGCCCTCTTGGAACTTTTGCAGCAGCACACATCAAACTAGCGGGGAGAAGGCATGCATAGCAAAAGGCCACGAAATGATCCAAAATCACACCCAGGTTCGAGTCCCACAAGTCCCGCCGCGTTCCACCAGGGTTCCGGGGTGCCTGACATGTCCACGACGCACCCAGCAAAGGCGCACTGTGATTGGGAAGAAAAGTTGGGAAAGTGGGCAAAAGTCCCGAATTTTATCCAAAATTATACCCAGGTTCGAGTCCCACAAGTCCCGCCGCGTTCCACCAGTGTCTCGGGGTGCCTACAATGTCCACAACGCACCCAGCAAAGGCATCACACCCAGGTTCGAGTCCCACAAGTCCCGCCGCGTTCCACCAGGGTTCCGGGGTGCCTGACATGTCCACGACGCACCCAGCAAAGGCGCACTGTGATTGGGAAGAAAAGTTGGGAAAGTGGGCAAAAGTCCCGAATTTTATCCAAAATTATACCCAGGTTCGAGTCCCACAAGTCCCGCCGCGTTCCACCAGTGTCTCGGGGTGCCTACAATGTCCACAACGCACCCAGCAAAGGCATCACACCCAGGTTCGAGTCCCACAAGTCCCGCCGCGTTCCACCAGGGTTCCGGGGTGCCTGACATGTCCACGACGCACCCAGCAAAGGTGCACTGTGATTGGGAAGAAAAGTTGGGAAAGTGGGCAAAAGTCCCGAATTTGGTCCAAAATCACACCCAGGTTCGAGTCCCACAAGTCCCGCCGCGTTCCACCAGGGTTCCGGGGTGCCTACAATGTCCACAACTTACCCAGCAAAGGCGCACTGTGATTGGGAAGAAAAGTTGGGAAAGTGGGCAAAAGTCCCGAATTTGGTCCAAAATCACACCCAGGTTCGAGTCCCACAAGTCCCGCCGCGTTCCACCAGGGTTCCGGGGTGCCTACAATGTCCACAACGCACCCAGCAAAGGCGCACTGTGATTGGGAAGAAAAGTTGGGAAAGTGGGCAAAAGTCCCGAATTTGGTCCAAAATCACACCCAGGTTCGAGTCCCACAAGTCCCGCCGCGTTCCACCAGGGTTCCGGGGTGCCTACAATGTCCACAACGCACCCAGCAAAGGCGCACTGTGATTGGGAAGAAAAGTTGGGAAAGTGGGCAAAAGTCCCGAATTTGGTCCAAAATCACACCCAGGTTCGAGTCCCACAAGTCCCGCCGCGTTCCACCAGTGTCTCGGGGTGCCTACAATGTCCACAACTCACCCAGCAAAGGCGCACTGTGATTGGGAAGAAAAGTTGGGAAAGTGGGCAAAAGTCCCGAATTTGGTCCAAAATCACACCCAGGTTCGAGTCCCACAAGTCCCGCCGCGTTCCACCAGTGTCTCGGGGTGCCTACAATGTCCACAACGCACCCAGCAAAGGCGCACTGTGATTGGGAAGAAAAGTTGGGAAAGTGGGCAAAAGTCCCGAATTTGGTCCAAAATCACACCCAGGTTCGAGTCCCACAAGTCCCGCCGCGTTCCACCAGGGTTCCGGGGTGCCTACAATGTCCACAACGCACCCAGCAAAGGCGCACTGTGATTGGGAAGAAAAGTTGGGAAAGTGGGCAAAAGTCCCAAATTTGGTCCAAAATCACACCCAGGTTCGAGTCCCACAAGTCCCGCCGCGTTCCACCAGGGTTCCGGGGTGCCTACAATGTCCACAACGCACCCAGCAAAGGCGCACTGTGATTGGGAAGAAAAGTTGGGAAAGTGGGCAAAAGTCCCGAATTTGGTCCAAAATCACACCCAGGTTCGAGTCCCACAAGTCCCGCCGCGTTCCACCAGGGTTCCGGGGTGCCTACAATGTCCACAACGCACCCAGCAAAGGCGCACTGTGATTGGGAAGAAAAGTTGGGAAAGTGGGCAAAAGTCCCAAATTTGGTCCAAAATCACACCCAGGTTCGAGTCCCACAAGTCCCGCCGCGTTCCACCAGGGTTCCGGGGTGCCTACAATGTCCACAACGCACCCAGCAAAGGCGCACTGTGATTGGGAAGAAAAGTTGGGAAAGTGGGCAAAAGTCCCGAATTTGGTCCAAAATCACACCCAGGTTCGAGTCCCACAAGTCCCGCCGCGTTCCACCAGGGTTCCGGGGTGCCTACAATGTCCACAACGCACCCAGCAAAGGCGCACTGTGATTGGGAAGAAAAGTTGGGAAAGTGGGCAAAAGTCCCAAATTTGGTCCAAAATCACACCCAGGTTCGAGTCCCACAAGTCCCGCCGCGTTCCACCAGGGTTCCGGGGTGCCTACAATGTCCACAACGCACCCAGCAAAGGCGCACTGTGATTGGGAAGAAAAGTTGGGAAAGTGGGCAAAAGTCCCGAATTTGGTCCAAAATCACACCCAGGTTCGAGTCCCACAAGTCCCGCCGCGTTCCACCAGGGTTCCGGGGTGCCTACAATGTCCACAACTTACCCAGCAAAGGCGCACTGTGATTGGGAAGAAAAGTTGGGAAAGTGGGCAAAAGTCCCGAATTTGGTCCAAAATCACACCCAGGTTCGAGTCCCACAAGTCCCGCCGCGTTCCACCAGGGTTCCGGGGTGCCTACAATGTCCACAACTTACCCAGCAAAGGCGCACTGTGATTGGGAAGAAAAGTTGGGAAAGTGGGCAAAAGTCCCGAATTTGGTCCAAAATCACACCCAGGTTCGAGTCCCACAAGTCCCGCCGCGTTCCACCAGGGTTCCGGGGTGCCTACAATGTCCACAACGCACCCAGCAAAGGCGCACTGTGATTGGGAAGAAAAGTTGGGAAAGTGGGCAAAAGTCCCGAATTTGGTCCAAAATCACACCCAGGTTCGAGTCCCACAAGTCCCGCCGCGTTCCACCAGGGTTCCGGGGCGCCTACAATGTCCACAACGCACCCAGCAAAGGCGCACTGTGATTGGGAAGAAAAGTTGGGAAAGTGGGCAAAAGTCCCGAATTTGGTCCAAAATCACACCCAGGTTCGAGTCCCACAAGTCCCGCCGCGTTCCACCAGGGTTCCGGGGTGCCTACAATGTCCACAACGCACCCAGCAAAGGCGCACTGTGATTGGGAAGAAAAGTTGGGAAAGTGGGCAAAAGTCCCGAATTTGGTCCAAAATCACACCCAGGTTCGAGTCCCACAAGTCCCGCCGCGTTCCACCAGTGTCTCGGGGTGCCTACAATGTCCACAACGCACCCAGCAAAGGCGCACTGTGAGTGGGCAAGAAAAGTTGGGAAAGTGGGCAAAAGTCCCGAATTTGGTCCAAAATCACACCCAGGTTCGAGTCCCACAAGTCCCGCCGCGTTCCACCAGGGTTCCGGGGTGCCTACAATGTCCACGACGCACCCAGCAAAGGTGCACTGTGATTGGGAAGAAAAGTTGGGAAAGTGGGCAAAAGTCCCGGATTTGGTCCAAAATCACACCCAGGTTCGAGTCCCACAAGTCCCGCCGCGTTCCACCAGGGTTCCGGGGTGCCTGACATGTCCACGACGCACCCAGCAAAGGTGCACTGTGATTGGGAAGAAAAGTTGGGAAAGTGGGCAAAAGTCCCGAATTTGATCCAAAATCACACCCAGGTTAGAGTCCCACAAGTCCCGCCGCGTTCCACCAGGGTTCCGGGGTGCCTACAATGTCCACGACGCACCCAGCAAAGGTGCACTGTGATTGGGAAGAAAAGTTGGGAAAGTGGGCAAAAGTCCCGAATTTGATCCAAAATCACACCCAGGTTAGAGTCCCACAAGTCCCGCCGCGTTCCACCAGGGTTCCGGGGGTGCCTGGCATGTCCACAACGCACCCAGCAAAGGCGCACTGTGATTGGGCAAGAAAAGTTGGGAAAGTGGGCAAAAGTCCCGAATTTGGTCCAAAATCACACCCAGGTTCGAGTCCCACAAGTCCCGCCGCGTTCCACCAGTGTCTCGGGGTGCCTACAATGTCCACAACGCACCCAGCAAAGGCGCACTGTGATTGGGAAGAAAAGTTGGGAAAGTGGGCAAAAGTCCCGAATTTGGTCCAAAATCACACCCAGGTTCGAGTCCCGCAAGTCCCGCCGCGTTCCACCAGTGTCTCGGGGTGCCTACAATGTCCACAACGCACCCAGCAAAGGCGCACTGTGATTGGGAAGAAAAGTTGGGAAAGTGGGCAAAAGTCCCGAATTTGGTCCAAAATCACACCCAGGTTCGAGTCCCACAAGTCCCGCCGCGTTCCACCAGGGTTCCGGGGTGCCTACAATGTCCACAACGCACCCAGCAAAGGCGCACTGTGATTGGGAAGAAAAGTTGGGAAAGTGGGCAAAAGTCCCGAATTTGGTCCAAAATCACACCCAGGTTCGAGTCCCACAAGTCCCGCCGCGTTCCACCAGTGTCTCGGGGTGCCTACAATGTCCACAACGCACCCAGCAAAGGCGCACTGTGATTGGGAAGAAAAGTTGGGAAAGTGGGCAAAAGTCCCGAATTTGATCCAAAATTATGCCCGGGTTGGAGTACCACGAGTCCGGCCGCGTTCCACCGGTGTCCCGGGGGTGCCTGGCATGTCCACAACTTACCCAGCAAAGGCGCACTGTGATTGGGAAGAAAAGTTGGGAAAGTGGGCAAAAGTCCCGAATTTGATCCAAAATTATGCCCGGGTTGGAGTACCACGAGTCCGGCCGCGTTCCACCGGTGTCCCGGGGGTGCCTGCCATGTCCACGACGCACCCAGCAAAGGCGCACTGTGATTGGGAAGAAAAGTTGGGAAAGTGGGCAAAAGTCCCGAATTTGATCCAAAATTATGCCCGGGTTGGAGTACCACGAGTCCGGCCGCGTTCCACCGGTGTCCCGGGGGTGCCTGCCATGTCCACAACTTACCCAGCAAAGGCGCACTGTGATTGGGAAGAAAAGTTGGGAAAGTGGGCAAAAGTCCCGAATTTGATCCAAAATTATGCCCGGGTTGGAGTACCACGAGTCCGGCCGCGTTCCACCGGTGTCCCGGGGGTGCCTGCCATGTCCACAACTTACCCAGCAAAGGCGCACTGTGATTCAGAAGAAAAGTTGGGAAAGTGGGGAAAAAAAGGACCGGGAAATATCCAAAATTATGCCCGGGTTGGAGTACCACGAGTCCGGCCGCGTTCCACCGGTGTCCCGGGGGTGCCTGCCATGTCCACAACTTACCCAGCAAAGGCGCACTGTGATTCAGAAGAAAAGTTGGGAAAGTGGGGAAAAAAAGGACCGGAAAATATCCAAAATTATGCCCGGGTTGGAGTACCACGAGTCCGGCCGCGTTCCACCGGTGTCCCGGGGGTGCCTGGCACGTCCACAACTTACCCAGCAAAGGCGCACTGTCAGTGGGGAAGACCAAACATGTCTCGGATTTTTTCCAAGTACCTTAACGAGAGAGGCTAAAAAGCACCTGTTTTTACCTTCTCTCGTTGTTGTACTTAGAAAAAAAACGAGAAAATAAAAAATCTGGG
>NW_027316588.1:32500-45000 GCF_033978685.3 Nerophis lumbriciformis | reverse complement strand
GAAGTAGTCAAAAAAAGGCGGAAATTTGACTAAGTGCCTAGGAGGATGTCCCTTTAAGAAGGCCGACCTGCTATGGTTCTCCACCCGGGTCCGGAACTCAAAATTAGTCCCTCTCCTAGTTGGAAGTCATCAAAAAAAGGCGGAAATTTGACTAAGTGCCATCATTTTAGAGTACCAGGACTATAGCTGGGGAATTGGAGCCCTCTGGTGGACACTCGCTGCAAATGCACCCTGAATTAAACACATTATTTCCAGTTCTTTTGGGGCCCTATAATTAGTCCCTCTCCTCGCTGGAAGTCCAAAAAAAAAAGGTGTAAATTTGACTAAGTGTCTAGGAGGATGTCCCCTTAAGAAGGCCGACGTGCCTTGGTTCTCTACCTGGGTACGGAACGCCAAATTAGTCCCTCTCCTAGCTGGAAGTCCAAAAAAAAAGGCGTGAATTTGACTAAGTGTCTAGGAGCATTTCCCTTTAAGAAGGCCGACGTGCTATGGTTCTCCACCTGGGTCAGGAACGCCAAATTAGTCCCTCTCCTCGCTGGAAGTCCAAAAAAAAGGCGTGAATTTGACTAAGTGCCTAGGAGGATGTCCCTTTAAGAAGGCTGACCTGCTATGGTTCTCCACCCGGGTACGGAAAGCAAAATTAGTCCCTCTCCTCGCTGGAAGTCCAAAAAAAAGGCGTAAATTTGACTAAGTGCCTAGGAGGATGTCCCTTTAAGAAGGCCGACGTGCTATGGTTCTCCACCTGGGTCAGGAAAGCAAAATTGTCCCTCTCCTCGCTGGAAGTCCAAAAAAAAGGCGTAAATTTGACTAAGTGCCTAGGAGGATGTCCCTTTAAGAAGGCTGACCTGCTATGGTTCTCCACCCGGGTACGGAAAGCAAAATTAGTCCCTCTCCTAGCTGGAAGTCCAAAAAAAAGGTGTAAATTTGACTAAGTGCCTAGGAGGATGTCCCTTTAAGAAGGCCGACGTGCTATGGTCCTCCACCTGGGTCAGGAACGCCAAATTAGTCCCTCTCCTCGCTGGAAGTAGTCAAAAAAAGGCGGAAATTTGACTAAGTGCCTAGGAGGATGTCCCTTTAAGAAGGCCGACCTGCTATGGTTCTCCACCTGGGTCAGGAAAGCAAAATTGTCCCTCTCCTCGCTGGAAGTCCAAAAAAAAGGCGTGAATTTGACTAAGTGCCTAGGAGCATTTCCCTTTAAGAAGGCCGACGTGCTATGGTTCTCCACCTGGGTCAGGAAAGCAAAATTGTCCCTCTCCTCGCTGGAAGTCCAAAAAAAAGGCGTGAATTTGACTAAGTGCCTAGGAGGATGTCCCTTAAAGAAGGCCGACGTGCTATGGTTCTCCACCTGGGTCTGGAACGCCAAATTAGTCCCTCTCCTCGCTGGAAGTCCAAAAAAAAGGCGTGAATTTGACTAAGTGCCTAGGAGCATTTCCCTTTAAGAAGGCCGACGTGCTATGGTTCTCCACCTGGGTCAGGAAAGCAAAATTGTCCCTCTCCTCGCTGGAAGTCCAAAAAAAAGGCGTGAATTTGACTAAGTGCCTAGGAGGATGTCCCTTAAAGAAGGCCGACGTGCTATGGTTCTCCACCTGGGTCTGGAACGCCAAATTAGTCCCTCTCCTCGCTGGAAGTCCAAAAAAAAGGCGTGAATTTGACTAAGTGCCTAGGAGCATTTCCCTTTAAGAAGGCCGACGTGCTATGGTTCTCCACCTGGGTCAGGAAAGCAAAATTGTCCCTCTCCTCGCTGGAAGTCCAAAAAAAAGGCGTGAATTTGACTAAGTGCCTAGGAGGATGTCCCTTAAAGAAGGCCGACGTGCTATGGTTCTCCACCTGGGTCTGGAACGCCAAATTAGTCCCTCTCCTCGCTGGAAGTCCAAAAAAAAGGCGTGAATTTGACTAAGTGCCTAGGAGCATTTCCCTTTAAGAAGGCCGACGTGCTATGGTTCTCCACCTGGGTCAGGAAAGCAAAATTGTCCCTCTCCTCGCTGGAAGTCCAAAAAAAAGGCGTGAATTTGACTAAGTGCCTAGGAGGATGTCCCTTAAAGAAGGCCGACGTGCTATGGTTCTCCACCTGGGTCTGGAACGCCAAATTAGTCCCTCTCCTCGCTGGAAGTCCAAAAAAAAGGCGTGAATTTGACTAAGTGCCTAGGAGCATTTCCCTTTAAGAAGGCCGACGTGCTATGGTTCTCCACCTGGGTCAGGAAAGCAAAATTGTCCCTCTCCTCGCTGGAAGTCCAAAAAAAAGGCGTGAATTTGACTAAGTGCCTAGGAGGATGTCCCTTAAAGAAGGCCGACGTGCTATGGTACACCAAATTAGTCCCTCTCCTAGCTGGAAGTCCAAAAAAAAGGCGTGAATTTGACTAAGTGTCTAGGAGCATTTCCCTTTAAGAAGGCCGACCTGCTATGGTTCTCCACCCGGGTCCGGAACTCAAAATTAGTCCCTCTCCTAGTTGGAAGTCATCAAAAAAAGGCGGAAATTTGACTAAGTGCCATCATTTTAGAGTACCAGGACTATAGCTGGGGAATTGGAGCCCTCTGGTGGACACTCGCTGCAAATGCACCCTGAATTAAAGACATTATTTCCAGTTCTTTTGGGGCCCTATTTTCAGGCGTAAATTTGACTAAGTGTCTAGGGGCATGTCCCTTTAAGAAGGCCGACCTGCTATGGTTCTCCACCTGGGTCTGGAACGCCAAATTAGTCCCTCTCCTCGCTGGAAGTCCAAAAAAAAGGCGTGAATTTGACTAAGTGCCTAGGAGCATTTCCCTTTAAGAAGGCCGACGTGCTATGGTTCTCCACCTGGGTCAGGAAAGCAAAATTGTCCCTCTCCTCGCTGGAAGTCAAAAAAAAAGGCGTGAATTTGACTAAGTGCCTAGGAGCATTTCCCTTTAAGAAGGCCGACGTGCTATGGTTCTCCACCTGGGTCAGGAAAGCAAAATTGTCCCTCTCCTCGCTGGAAGTCCAAAAAAAAGGCGTAAATTTGACTAAGTGCCTAGGAGGATGTCCCTTAAAGAAGGCCGACGTGCTATGGTTCTCCACCTGGGTCTGGAACGCCAAATTAGTCCCTCTCCTCGCTGGAAGTCCAAAAAAAAGGCGGAAATTTGACTAAGTGCCTAGGAGGATGTCCCTTTAAGAAGGCCGACGTGCTATGGTTCTCCACCCGGGTCCGGAACTCAAAATTAGTCCCTCTCCTAGTTGGAAGTCATCAAAAAAAGGCGGAAATTTGACTAAGTGCCATCATTTTAGAGTACCAGGACTATAGCTGGGGAATTGGAGCCCTCTGGTGGACACTCGCTGCAAATGCACCCTGAATTAAACACATTATTTCCAGTTCTTTTGGGGCCCTATTTTCAGACGTTGTGGAGCCCTCCAGTGGACTCCCGCCTCCAATGCACCCCCCAAATTAAAGACATCACCCCCCAAACTAAAGACATTATTTCCAGTTCTTTTGGGGGCCTGTTTTCAGCCGGTTTGGCGTATTTCCTTGACGCCGGGGAGTCCTACAGGTGTTCCCGGGGAATGAGAGGCCTTTTGTGGGCCAGAAAGAGTGGGGAACCCTTGGAGCCCCTATTTTCAGACAGTTTGGCTTATTTCGGTGACGCCGGGGCGTCCATCACGTCTTCCCGGGGAATGAGAGGCCTTTTGTGGCCATATGTCAACAAAAGAGTGGGGAAATGGAGCCCTCCGGTGGACTCCCGCTGCAAATGCACCCCCCAAATTAAATACATTAATTCCAGGCCTTTTGGGGCCCTATATTCAGACGGTGTGGAGCCCTCCAGTGGACTCCCGCCTCCAATGCACCCCCATAATTATAGACATCACCCCCCAAATTAAACACATTATTTCCAGTTCTTTTGGGCCTCTATTTTCAGACGGTTTGGCGTATTTCCTTGACGCCGGGGAGTCCTACAGGTGTTCCCGGGGAATGAGAGGCCTTTTGTGGGCCAGAAAGAGTGGGGAACCCTTGGAGCCCCTATTTTCAGACAGTTTGGCTTATTTCGGTGACGCCGGGGCGTCCATCAGGTCTTCCCGGGGAATGAGAGGCCTTTTGTGGCCATATGTCAACAAAAGAGTGGGGAAATGGAGCCCTCCGGTGGACTCCCGCTGCAAATGCACCCCCCAAATTAAATACATTAATTCCAGGCCTTTTGGGGCCCTATTTTCAGACGTTGTGGAGCCCTCCAGTGGACTCCCGCCTCCAATGCACCCCCATAATTATAGACATCACCCCCCCAAATTAAAGACATTATTTCCAGTTCTTTTGGGGCCCTATTTTCAGCCGGTTTGGCGTATTTCCTTGACGCCGGGGAGTCCTACAGGTGTTCCCGGGGAATGAGAGGCCTTTTGTGGGCCAGAAAGAGTGGGGAACCCTTGGAGCCCCTATTTTCAGACAGTTTGCCGTATTTCGGTGACGCCGGGGCGTCCATCAGGTCTTCCCGGGGAATGTGAGGCCTTTCGTGGGCCATATTTTCAGACAGATTGGCCTGTTTCAGTGACGCCGAGGCGTCCATCAGGTCTTCCCGGGGAGTGTGAGGCCTTTTGGGGCCCTATTTTCAGACAGAAAAAAAAGAAAAGTAACCCTTACACTACAAAGGACAGCGGGGAAACGCCCCCCCCAGCAAAGTCACAGGGGAAGTGGGGTAGACAAGTGGAGAGTGTCTGGGGAAAAGTCCACAAAATGATCAAAAATCACACACAGGTACGAGTGCCACAAGTCCCGCCGCGTCCCACCCGAGTCCGAGGTGCCCCCCACATGCCCAAAACGCACCCAGCAAAGGCGCACTGTGAGTGGGGAAGAAAAGTTGGAAAAGTGGGCAAAAGTCCGGAAAAATGACCAAAAACCACACCCAGGTTAGAGCCCCACACGTCCTGCAGTCGCACCCGAGTCCTGGGATGCCCAACATGTCCAAAAAAATCAAAAAAAGCCCAAAAAATCAAAAAAATCCCCGGGCCGTATCTTGGACGCCGGCGTACCGCGTTCGGCCCTCGTGCCGTAGTTTGGCGACCGATTGTAAAAATTTGCCGCGACCGGCTAGTTTTTTTCCTTGGAGTAAATAGAGAGTAGATCCAGCAGAAAATATGCACTATAAACAAAGAGAGGGGGTTTGGAGGGGGGCAAAAACGCCCTCTTGGAACTTTTGCAGCAGCACACATCAAACTAGCGGGGAGAAGGCATGCATAGCAAAAGGCCACGAAATGATCCAAAATCACACCCAGGTTCGAGTCCCACAAGTCCCGCCGCGTTCCACCAGGGTTCCGGGGTGCCTGACATGTCCACGACGCACCCAGCAAAGGCGCACTGTGATTGGGAAGAAAAGTTGGGAAAGTGGGCAAAAGTCCCGAATTTTATCCAAAATTATACCCAGGTTCGAGTCCCACAAGTCCCGCCGCGTTCCACCAGTGTCTCGGGGTGCCTACAATGTCCACAACGCACCCAGCAAAGGCATCACACCCAGGTTCGAGTCCCACAAGTCCCGCCGCGTTCCACCAGGGTTCCGGGGTGCCTGACATGTCCACGACGCACCCAGCAAAGGCGCACTGTGATTGGGAAGAAAAGTTGGGAAAGTGGGCAAAAGTCCCGAATTTTATCCAAAATTATACCCAGGTTCGAGTCCCACAAGTCCCGCCGCGTTCCACCAGTGTCTCGGGGTGCCTACAATGTCCACAACGCACCCAGCAAAGGCATCACACCCAGGTTCGAGTCCCACAAGTCCCGCCGCGTTCCACCAGGGTTCCGGGGTGCCTGACATGTCCACGACGCACCCAGCAAAGGTGCACTGTGATTGGGAAGAAAAGTTGGGAAAGTGGGCAAAAGTCCCGAATTTGGTCCAAAATCACACCCAGGTTCGAGTCCCACAAGTCCCGCCGCGTTCCACCAGGGTTCCGGGGTGCCTACAATGTCCACAACTTACCCAGCAAAGGCGCACTGTGATTGGGAAGAAAAGTTGGGAAAGTGGGCAAAAGTCCCGAATTTGGTCCAAAATCACACCCAGGTTCGAGTCCCACAAGTCCCGCCGCGTTCCACCAGGGTTCCGGGGTGCCTACAATGTCCACAACGCACCCAGCAAAGGCGCACTGTGATTGGGAAGAAAAGTTGGGAAAGTGGGCAAAAGTCCCGAATTTGGTCCAAAATCACACCCAGGTTCGAGTCCCACAAGTCCCGCCGCGTTCCACCAGGGTTCCGGGGTGCCTACAATGTCCACAACGCACCCAGCAAAGGCGCACTGTGATTGGGAAGAAAAGTTGGGAAAGTGGGCAAAAGTCCCGAATTTGGTCCAAAATCACACCCAGGTTCGAGTCCCACAAGTCCCGCCGCGTTCCACCAGTGTCTCGGGGTGCCTACAATGTCCACAACTCACCCAGCAAAGGCGCACTGTGATTGGGAAGAAAAGTTGGGAAAGTGGGCAAAAGTCCCGAATTTGGTCCAAAATCACACCCAGGTTCGAGTCCCACAAGTCCCGCCGCGTTCCACCAGTGTCTCGGGGTGCCTACAATGTCCACAACGCACCCAGCAAAGGCGCACTGTGATTGGGAAGAAAAGTTGGGAAAGTGGGCAAAAGTCCCGAATTTGGTCCAAAATCACACCCAGGTTCGAGTCCCACAAGTCCCGCCGCGTTCCACCAGGGTTCCGGGGTGCCTACAATGTCCACAACGCACCCAGCAAAGGCGCACTGTGATTGGGAAGAAAAGTTGGGAAAGTGGGCAAAAGTCCCAAATTTGGTCCAAAATCACACCCAGGTTCGAGTCCCACAAGTCCCGCCGCGTTCCACCAGGGTTCCGGGGTGCCTACAATGTCCACAACGCACCCAGCAAAGGCGCACTGTGATTGGGAAGAAAAGTTGGGAAAGTGGGCAAAAGTCCCGAATTTGGTCCAAAATCACACCCAGGTTCGAGTCCCACAAGTCCCGCCGCGTTCCACCAGGGTTCCGGGGTGCCTACAATGTCCACAACGCACCCAGCAAAGGCGCACTGTGATTGGGAAGAAAAGTTGGGAAAGTGGGCAAAAGTCCCAAATTTGGTCCAAAATCACACCCAGGTTCGAGTCCCACAAGTCCCGCCGCGTTCCACCAGGGTTCCGGGGTGCCTACAATGTCCACAACGCACCCAGCAAAGGCGCACTGTGATTGGGAAGAAAAGTTGGGAAAGTGGGCAAAAGTCCCGAATTTGGTCCAAAATCACACCCAGGTTCGAGTCCCACAAGTCCCGCCGCGTTCCACCAGGGTTCCGGGGTGCCTACAATGTCCACAACGCACCCAGCAAAGGCGCACTGTGATTGGGAAGAAAAGTTGGGAAAGTGGGCAAAAGTCCCAAATTTGGTCCAAAATCACACCCAGGTTCGAGTCCCACAAGTCCCGCCGCGTTCCACCAGGGTTCCGGGGTGCCTACAATGTCCACAACGCACCCAGCAAAGGCGCACTGTGATTGGGAAGAAAAGTTGGGAAAGTGGGCAAAAGTCCCGAATTTGGTCCAAAATCACACCCAGGTTCGAGTCCCACAAGTCCCGCCGCGTTCCACCAGGGTTCCGGGGTGCCTACAATGTCCACAACTTACCCAGCAAAGGCGCACTGTGATTGGGAAGAAAAGTTGGGAAAGTGGGCAAAAGTCCCGAATTTGGTCCAAAATCACACCCAGGTTCGAGTCCCACAAGTCCCGCCGCGTTCCACCAGGGTTCCGGGGTGCCTACAATGTCCACAACTTACCCAGCAAAGGCGCACTGTGATTGGGAAGAAAAGTTGGGAAAGTGGGCAAAAGTCCCGAATTTGGTCCAAAATCACACCCAGGTTCGAGTCCCACAAGTCCCGCCGCGTTCCACCAGGGTTCCGGGGTGCCTACAATGTCCACAACGCACCCAGCAAAGGCGCACTGTGATTGGGAAGAAAAGTTGGGAAAGTGGGCAAAAGTCCCGAATTTGGTCCAAAATCACACCCAGGTTCGAGTCCCACAAGTCCCGCCGCGTTCCACCAGGGTTCCGGGGCGCCTACAATGTCCACAACGCACCCAGCAAAGGCGCACTGTGATTGGGAAGAAAAGTTGGGAAAGTGGGCAAAAGTCCCGAATTTGGTCCAAAATCACACCCAGGTTCGAGTCCCACAAGTCCCGCCGCGTTCCACCAGGGTTCCGGGGTGCCTACAATGTCCACAACGCACCCAGCAAAGGCGCACTGTGATTGGGAAGAAAAGTTGGGAAAGTGGGCAAAAGTCCCGAATTTGGTCCAAAATCACACCCAGGTTCGAGTCCCACAAGTCCCGCCGCGTTCCACCAGTGTCTCGGGGTGCCTACAATGTCCACAACGCACCCAGCAAAGGCGCACTGTGAGTGGGCAAGAAAAGTTGGGAAAGTGGGCAAAAGTCCCGAATTTGGTCCAAAATCACACCCAGGTTCGAGTCCCACAAGTCCCGCCGCGTTCCACCAGGGTTCCGGGGTGCCTACAATGTCCACGACGCACCCAGCAAAGGTGCACTGTGATTGGGAAGAAAAGTTGGGAAAGTGGGCAAAAGTCCCGGATTTGGTCCAAAATCACACCCAGGTTCGAGTCCCACAAGTCCCGCCGCGTTCCACCAGGGTTCCGGGGTGCCTGACATGTCCACGACGCACCCAGCAAAGGTGCACTGTGATTGGGAAGAAAAGTTGGGAAAGTGGGCAAAAGTCCCGAATTTGATCCAAAATCACACCCAGGTTAGAGTCCCACAAGTCCCGCCGCGTTCCACCAGGGTTCCGGGGTGCCTACAATGTCCACGACGCACCCAGCAAAGGTGCACTGTGATTGGGAAGAAAAGTTGGGAAAGTGGGCAAAAGTCCCGAATTTGATCCAAAATCACACCCAGGTTAGAGTCCCACAAGTCCCGCCGCGTTCCACCAGGGTTCCGGGGGTGCCTGGCATGTCCACAACGCACCCAGCAAAGGCGCACTGTGATTGGGCAAGAAAAGTTGGGAAAGTGGGCAAAAGTCCCGAATTTGGTCCAAAATCACACCCAGGTTCGAGTCCCACAAGTCCCGCCGCGTTCCACCAGTGTCTCGGGGTGCCTACAATGTCCACAACGCACCCAGCAAAGGCGCACTGTGATTGGGAAGAAAAGTTGGGAAAGTGGGCAAAAGTCCCGAATTTGGTCCAAAATCACACCCAGGTTCGAGTCCCGCAAGTCCCGCCGCGTTCCACCAGTGTCTCGGGGTGCCTACAATGTCCACAACGCACCCAGCAAAGGCGCACTGTGATTGGGAAGAAAAGTTGGGAAAGTGGGCAAAAGTCCCGAATTTGGTCCAAAATCACACCCAGGTTCGAGTCCCACAAGTCCCGCCGCGTTCCACCAGGGTTCCGGGGTGCCTACAATGTCCACAACGCACCCAGCAAAGGCGCACTGTGATTGGGAAGAAAAGTTGGGAAAGTGGGCAAAAGTCCCGAATTTGGTCCAAAATCACACCCAGGTTCGAGTCCCACAAGTCCCGCCGCGTTCCACCAGTGTCTCGGGGTGCCTACAATGTCCACAACGCACCCAGCAAAGGCGCACTGTGATTGGGAAGAAAAGTTGGGAAAGTGGGCAAAAGTCCCGAATTTGATCCAAAATTATGCCCGGGTTGGAGTACCACGAGTCCGGCCGCGTTCCACCGGTGTCCCGGGGGTGCCTGGCATGTCCACAACTTACCCAGCAAAGGCGCACTGTGATTGGGAAGAAAAGTTGGGAAAGTGGGCAAAAGTCCCGAATTTGATCCAAAATTATGCCCGGGTTGGAGTACCACGAGTCCGGCCGCGTTCCACCGGTGTCCCGGGGGTGCCTGCCATGTCCACGACGCACCCAGCAAAGGCGCACTGTGATTGGGAAGAAAAGTTGGGAAAGTGGGCAAAAGTCCCGAATTTGATCCAAAATTATGCCCGGGTTGGAGTACCACGAGTCCGGCCGCGTTCCACCGGTGTCCCGGGGGTGCCTGCCATGTCCACAACTTACCCAGCAAAGGCGCACTGTGATTGGGAAGAAAAGTTGGGAAAGTGGGCAAAAGTCCCGAATTTGATCCAAAATTATGCCCGGGTTGGAGTACCACGAGTCCGGCCGCGTTCCACCGGTGTCCCGGGGGTGCCTGCCATGTCCACAACTTACCCACCCAGCAAAGGCGCACTGTGATTCAGAAGAAAAGTTGGGAAAGTGGGGAAAAAAAGGACCGGAAAATATCCAAAATTATGCCCGGGTTGGAGTACCACGAGTCCGGCCGCGTTCCACCGGTGTCCCGGGGGTGCCTGGCACGTCCACAACTTACCCAGCAAAGGCGCACTGTCAGTGGGGAAGACCAAACATGTCTCGGATTTTTTCCAAGTACCTTAACGAGAGAGGCTAAAAAGCACCTGTTTTTACCTTCTCTCGTTGTTGTACTTAGAAAAAAAACGAGAAAATAAAAAATCTGGGTTTTTTTCTAAGTACCTTAACGAGAGAGGCTAAAAAAAACCATTTTTTACCTTCTCTCGTTGTTGTACTTAGAAAAAAAACGAGAAAAAAATTTTTCCCCATTCATTTCAATGGGAGTTCATTTTTTTTTTGGGATTTTTTCTAAGTACCTTAACGAGAGAGGCTTAATTTTTCACCTACTTTTTACCTTCTCTCGATTTTTCGTTTTTTACCTGGTCGACCAAAACACCTCCATCTCGTTACTATGTGCACCATGTCTGACAGGCTGAAATCACAGGGAACGCGTCCGAGTCAAAGTGAGCTATTTTCGGACACAAATATGGTGTTTTTCCCCTCTATCCTCTGGTTCTTTTTTCAAACTGATCTTCCAGCATCTGAGCGACAGGGGCTCATGCAGACACCTGTGTCCGCCCGAGGGGCGCCTTCCCGGACACATATATGGTGCTTCCCCCCTCTTTACCCCGGTCCTTTTTCAAACTGATCTTCCAGCATCTGAGCGACAGGGGCTCATGCAGACACCTGTGTCCGCCCGAGGGGCGCCTTCCCGGACACATATATGGTGCTTCCCCCCTCTTTACCCCGGTCCTTTTTCAAACTGATCTTCCAGCATCTGAGCGACAGGGGCTCATGCAGACACCTGTGTCCGCCCGAGGGGCGCCTTCCCGGACACATATATGGTGCTTCCCCCCTCTTTACCCCGGTCCTTTTTCAAACTGATCTTCCAGCATCTGAGCGACAGGGGCTCATGCAGACACCTGTGTCCGCCCGAGGGGCGCCTTCCCGGACACATATATGGTGCTTCCCCCCTCTTTACCCCGGTCCTTTTTCAAACTGCTCTTCCAGCATCTGAGCGACAGGGGCTCATGCAGACACCTGTGTCCGCCCGAGGGGCGCCTTCCCGGACACATATATGGTGCTTTCCCCCTCTTTACCCCGGTCCTTTTTCAAACTGCTCTTCCAGCTTCTGAGCGACAGGGGCTCATGCAGACACCTGTGTCCGCCTAAGGGGCGCTATCTCGGACACATTTTCAACTTTTCCCGCATGAATGAAATCCTGGAACTGATTCCACCCAGGTACTTAGGACTTCCAGGGCTTGAGCGACAGGGGCTCTGTCCGGAGCGTGTGTCCGCCTAGGGGGCGCTGTCCCGGACACATTTTCAACTTTTCCCGCATGGATGAAATCCTGGAACTGATTCCACCCAGGTACTTAGGGCTTCCAGGGCTTGAGCGACAGGGGCTCTGTCCGGAGCGTGTGTCCGCCTAGGGGGCGCTGTCTCGGACACATTTTCAACTTTTCCCGCATGGATGAAATCCTGGAACTGATTCCACCCAGGTACTTAGGGCTTCCAGGGCTTGAGCGACAGGGGCTCTGTCCGGAGCGTGTGTCCGCCTAGGTGGCGCTGTCTCGGACACATTTTCAACTTTTCCCGCATGAATGAAATCCTGGAACTGATTCCACCCAGGTACTTAGGGCTTCCAGGGCTTGAGCGACAGGGGCTCTGTCCGGAGCGTGTGTCCGCCTAGGGGGCGCTGTCTCGGACACATTTTCAACTTTTCCCGCATGAATGAAATCCTGGAACTGATTCCACCCAGGTACTTAGGACTTCCAGGGCTTGAGCGACAGGGGCTCTGTCCAGAGCGTGTGTCCGCCTAGGGGGCGCTGTCCCGGACACATTTTCAACTTTTCCCGCATGAATGAAATCCTGGAACTGATTCCACCCAGGTACTTAGGGCTTCCAGGGCTTGAGCGACAGGGGCTCTGTCCGGAGCGTGTGTCCGCCTAGGGGGCGCTGTCTCGGACACATTTTCAACTTTTCCCGCATGGATGAAATCCTGGAACTGATTCCACCCAGGTACTTAGGGCTTCCAGGGCTCGAGCGACAGGGGCTCTGTCCGGAGCGTGTGTCCGCCTAGGGGGCGCTGTCTCGGACACATTTTCAACTTTTCCCGCATGGATGAAATCCTGGAACTGATTCCACCCAGGTACTTGGCGCTTCCAGGGCTCGAGCGACAGGGGCTCGGTCCGGAGCGCGCGTCCGCCTAGGGGGCGCTGTCTCGGACACATTTTCAACTTTTCCCGTATGAATGAAATCCTGGACCTCCGTCCAGG